>NC_060888.1:2636891-2736891 GCF_014805685.1 Silurus meridionalis | reverse complement strand
TGAAAAATATTTGATAAGTAAAATGGTTTCTTTTGTTTCTCGAGCTCGTTCTCTCAGCATCGCTGCTGCTACGTGAATATGACGTATCACAACACGACGGAGACCGAGGCGTGTCCTGAGAGTCACATGGAATACAGATTAACATGGCAGAGGTAGAGCTGTAACTTCCTGCAGACACAACATGAAAATAATATCTGGTTTTATATATTCATTTATTTTGATTATTTAATTTAATTTTTTTTTTGCACTACAAAGGCGTTTTTGTGAAAGGGCTATATTTAAAAAATCTAAAAGCACTTCAGTAAATTGGTGATTTATTGTCTGTCTGAACCAAAGAAATAAAAACTTTCTGCACCATAATGAATTGCAGCACATCATAGATACTTCATATGTATCTTTAATGTATCATATCTCTGGTTATACATCAAGATGCGAATCATGTCGGCCTCAGTTATGGAGATGTACATCACTAATATACTGCATTGATCCAGTCTCATTCACATTAATTTATACATGTATTTATTACACTTCATAAAGGGGACATACTGTAAAGGTATACGGTGAGGATCAGAAGGTGCCAATATTTCTGTGAAAATAATCCACGAAAAAAAAAAAGAATTATTATGTTGAAATGTTTACAGGAGATATATTTATTTACTGTTGTGTATAATACTTAAATCTGATTGGTCTGGGGGACAACTTATAACTTAAACAGCAGCTTTGACTTGATTTCCAGCTCGAACTATACTGAAAAAGTATCAGGAAACCTGACGGTTCCAGTTATGTGTTTCTTCCTCAAAATGTCCCCACAAATTTGAAGGCAGTTGCAGTGGCATTCAAATTTCCTCAACTTTACCTAAACAGTGCTTTATGATTAACATATCATTAGCTTACATTGTTAAGCAGGGAGAAATGGTATCAAATGTCAAAAATGACAAAAAGAATCCAAACGAGCATAAGTAAAGCATAAACAAAGCAAACAAGGACACGTGACTTGGAACGTCCACAGCTCAAGGAAATGGAAATATCTTGCTTGTATCTACTGAACAGACATTTGATAACTCAAAAAATGAGCAGAACATGTGGAAATGTGCAAATGGTTAGAACTATAGGTACTGAAACCTCCGAAGGTGCGAGAGGACAGTTCTCCATGTCTTATGAGTTTGACATTATTTGCGAATGAATCCAAAAAGCTGTGTATTCTCCACCTGAAGAGAACTACTTACTAACGATCAGCGAAACCACCCCAAGCAAACAATCAAAGAAACTTCAGCTATATTTAACACACTGTTTGTGTGTTTGACTGTGTTTCCAGACAATCAAGTGACACAATTACGGGCGATTTACCTGGTGAGGTGGAAGGCGTGCTCCCGGGGACTTCTGGGTAATAGCTTTCACTGTGACTGACACTGGCGATGACTTGAGATGACACAAGCTGAGTGCGGCTAACCTTCAAACAGCTTCAGCAGTCTCTCTGACGATGACAGTTCATTAACCTGCCAAGCCTGAGGACATTGCAAAGCAAACGCCGATCCGCTTCAGCCGGACATGGATTCAGGAAAGAGCAGGACGAATGGATGGAAAGGTCTGGATTACACCTGCTTTAAATAGTAGATCTAATTTGTAGCACATTCTTCGTTTGATAGTTTCGGTCTATGAAATGCAGCCAACCGGATCACGTGAATAATTCATGGATGTCCTATTAAGCAAAAGTGATTTTTGTTGGAATTCATCGCTAACAAGACACAAGCAGAAACTCCCCCATCAATTCAAACTATACCTATTCACAGCTAGACATACTGTATATGGTATATGATGAAGCAAGGCACAGACATTTTGAGGGGCAGTGGCCCAAAACAAAAAAAGAGGCACTATGGGGTGGGTGCTTATTACAAATGTGCAATTAAAAGAGAACACAGCACACTCTGTAATTTCAGAATTTATTATTAATATTTTGATAGAGGGGCAGTGGCTTTAGACACCCCCGTGTGCACAGACCTGTGATGAAGACTGCTCCAAAGAGAAGCATCTTTATAGCCATATGTTCCCAAATTATGTTTGGCGTCGCCAGGATTCATTCATCAACTTCCCCTGAGGTGGCAATTAACATACTCCAGAACATTCCAGAATCATAATATTGGCTAAACAATTTTAGAAAAGTTACCACAGGTGAAAAAGAAAAAAAGCATCATACCATACATAGATTTTCCTTAAGATGTTGCCACAAAGTCGGAATCATTTACATTATGGCATTTGGCGAAAGCCCTTATCCAGAGAGACTTACAACTGAGCAGCTGATCAAGGGCCCAGTAGTGGCAGCTGGGATTTGAACTAGTGACCTTCTGAACTAAAGTCAACTGCCTCACCCACTGAGCTACCGCCATCAGGCTAGAATCATACACCTGCTAGAAGGTCTGTGCTGTGTGCATGTATGCGATGTAGAATTATAAAGCCCCTTCTCTGGACCCCAAAGACCCCCCAAAAAAGTTAAAATCACAACACCACCAATCAGCAACTGCTGGGCCCCTGAGCAAGGCCCTTAACCCTCAATCGCTCTGCATAAGGGCGTCTGCTACATGCTGTAATTGTAAATGTTCCAGTTTATTGTACAGATGGACAGTGGGGTTGAGGTCAGGGCAGGACTTTCTTCATTCCAATATTGACAATTTTAAATAAACCTTGTCATGTGTACAGTGGAAACATCATGCTGAAACAGTGGCAAATACTTTCTAGATAATCATTTGATTCCAAATTTAGGGCGATAGATCGAGGAGAACAAATGAAGGAGATGTTCAAGTCTCAACAAATACCTCCCTGGAAACACCAGCCACATAGGACATGAAAGTGGACCCACATGATTCGACGTTATTGAATGCTTCTCATTCACATGAAGCACTCGTTTCCTAAACCTCTTCCACATCTTCTCACCTGTAGGGCTTGTCAAACCGCGTGGCACAGAGCCTCTGGCGTAAGAAAGGTGACGCTTTTGAACGAGGCGCCTGCGTTTTGCGAAGCTAAACGCGAGAGCCTGGCACACATCACCCTTGGACTGAAAGTGTCGAATTTGAAACGAGACGGAAACACAAACAGCAATCTATGAATTATGAATTATTCGGTGTGGCATTCGCACAAATGATGGTTATTGGATGTGACTCACAGCCTTCCCTCGTCTCTTCTTCTCCGAGTCGCACTCGTCAAACTGCGGAAATTAGCAGCGACTCCAAATCTCCTTTTCCTCCTTGCGTGCTTGTTAGAGGCAGAAACATACTCGCAGACATACAATTCATTTAAATTGTGAGCGAGTCATGCTAGTTAAGGTGCACACAGTGTAACACACACACACACACACCCACACACCAGCAAGGCGGCAGTGATGCGAGGTGACAGTGTTTGTAGCGTAATTAAGTGGGATGGAGATTTATCCAGGATTAGTGTGTAAAGGCAGACTGAGTGCAGTGCAGGATAAACAGACGTCTTCTCACGAATGCAACTCTGAGCTTTGATGTGTTTCGCTGCAAATGAGCGACACTCCTGCGCGGCATCAGGATGCGAGGGACCTTCTCACGCGCCTGTCAATCTGCCCTTCTAACAATCTTCTAACCACGGATCCCTCAAACCAGTGTTTGTAAATGAAAAAAAAACTTTAATTATATTAAGTTGTAATAAACAAATAATAACATGAGCCTGAAGCCAATCTTGAATTACACACCTTCACACTCCAGCACTAAAAGTGTGTCGATACACACACAAGACTCTATTAACAGTTCCACTTGAGGGCCGTGGCCTTTGGGCCTCTCAGTCTGAATGAAGAAGTGTGGTCTATTAGTATGACAGTTTTAGTGAAGTGGGTGTGGCCTCTGTTTGCTAAGCCTGGTAAAGGAGGCGTGGCCTTGGTGGCCGTTAATTCCACTTCAGGGGCGTGGCCTCTGGGTTTCACAATCTAAAAGAAGGGGAAGTATGGTCTATTCATTGCCAGTTCAAGTGAAGTGGGTGTGGCCTCTGTTTGTGCAGGGCCTTGTGTGGGTGTGTCATCAGTTTCTGTTAATAAAGGGGCATGGCCTGTGTGCCCTTTAATCTAACTGAAGAGGGCGTGGTATAAAACTGATAGACCATATACACTGTCTATAATCTACATATAACTCAGTCTTCTCTCTCTCTCTTTCTCTCTCTCTCTATCTCTCAATCACTATCTTTCTCTCTTTCTCTCTCTCTTCATCTCTTCATATTTCTCTCTTTCATCTTACTCCATGTCGCTTTTGCTCTCACAATCGCTCTCTTGCACTCTTATCTCCTCCGTTTCTTCTCACTCCATCTTTTCTTTCCTCCCTCCATCTCTTTTTATCTTCCTCTCTTTCTTTCAATTCACTTTTACGTCTCTCTTCGCTCTCTCGACCACTCTCTTGCACTTCCTCTAATCTCTGTCTCTCTCCTTCCTCCATCTCTTTTCAGTTCTCTTCATCTTCCTTTCTCTCCTCTCCCTTCATGTCTCTTTTTCTCTCTCCATTTCTTTCTCTCCCATACTCTCTGTCACTCCTTTCTCTCCCTCACTCTCAAGTCTCTCGTTTCTTCTTCTTCTTTCCATCTCTCTTCTTTCTCAATTTCATTCACCATCCCTCACTCTCTTTTTTCTCTCCATCACCTGTCTCTGTACCGATCTTGGTCTCCTCTCTCAATCTCCTTTTCTTCTTCACTGTCCTCTTTTTCTGTGTTTCTTTCTTCTCTCAATCACTAATCTTTTATCGATATTTCTCTCAATCACTCTTCCTCTTCCCTGTTTGTATTTCCCTCATATTCTGTTCCTGTTGTCTGTCTTTGCAATTTCTTCTTTCTGCTTGTGTATGTAAAAGAGAGTGATGGAAAAACAGAGCGAGAGAGAGAGAGAGAGGATTTTCCAGGTGAGCTGCATTTTTCAACTCGCCCTTTAAGCCCCGAGCTTTGTGATGTGTGTGTCAGTGGGCAAAGCCATCACTGTCGGTGTAATCCTTCTGATAAAATGGAAGAGAAGAAAAAACACAGCAGCTTGAAGACAAAACACAAAAACAGCCGCTCACACTTCCTGTGTTTATTTGATCCCTCTAAGCTTCCCGTAAAAAAAAAAAAGATGGACAGGCAGTGTGTAGTGTGTGTGTGTGTGTGTGTGTGTGTGTGTGTGTGTGTGTGTGTGTTTGGCTGTTTGCACACAGGTGTGTTTAGATTAGGAAGTGTCAGGATTAGGAACGATTAATCAATCAAAGGCATTAATAAATAAAAAATAGAGAAAAAAATCCCCCATCCCTCCCTTAATCAGTTTTTTTCACTCCTCTTTTTCTCCGCATCATTCACTCTCTTCATCCATCAGTCTCCATGTACTTCTTTCGCTCTCCATCACTTTCTTTCTTTCTCATCACTCTTTCTTTCACTTAAACTCCGTTCCTTTCCATCAATCTCTCCGTCTCTTTTTTCTTGCCGAACACTCTCAATCTCTCTCTTCATCACCCTCTCCACTCTGGCACTCACTCGTTCATTTGCTGTCCTTCTGCCCAGGACTCTTTTACCTTTTCTCTATCTGTCACTTTTATTTCTTCTCTATCATTTCCCATGCACCACCTTTTTTCACCTTTCCTCCAGTCACCCTCTTTGTCGGTTTCTTGCTGTCTATCTGTCCATCAACTGGTCTCTCTCTATTTTTCCTGCTGTCTTTTTCTCCCTATTAGTTTCTCCTAGAAGGATTCTGGGAGCAAAAGAGGGAGGGAGCGAGAGAGGGACAGAGGGAGACAGTCTATTTTCTTGTCCATTGTTATTATTTTCTTCATCCTTTTTTTCTCCTTCTTTTTCCCGCTATCATTTACTTCGGTTCTCACTATCAATATACTTTTATTTCTCTCCCTATCGCTCTCTCACTTAATATATAACCCCCAACACACTCATTCTCTTCCTCTCTATCACTCACTCTCGTTCTTTAACATTTACTCCCCTTTCTCTCCATCGCCCTCATCCATCTCTCCATTGCTTTATTCTTTTACTCCACCAGTCTCTCACCCTCCTTTTTTCCATTTCTCCCTATCCATCACTTTTTTCTCTCTTCAGTCTATCAGTCCTCCCTTTCTTTCTTCATAAAGACTTTATTAGCTTTTGCTGTGTGTTTCTCCATCTATCAGTATTTCTTTTTTTTTTTTCTTCTCTCTCTCGTGCCAGTAATCTTCTAGAGTGAAGGCGGGAGATTTGATTGATTTTTGAAAGACCTTTATTACAAATGCTCAAGGCTCCTAACAGCGACGATAAAATATTTAATTTAATACAGAACTTAAATAAATAAATCAATAAACAAGTGATGCATTATTGCTTTTGTTACCATTTTTGCATCAAGGCTGCCTCTTTGTTCTACTTTGTTTTTACGGCTGATGTAAATGCCCATCTTTGCCTCGCCCACAACTAAGTTTAAAAGCTGACACTCTTCTTGCCTTCTTTGTGTATATTTTACCCCCAGAATAAAAGATTGAGCTGAAAAGCGTTTGAAAAGCAGTCTGCAAAAAGGGTTAAAAGAGGTAAGTATAGGACACTGTGGGAAAGTAAAAATATTGTCTCCCACTGGAGACTTAAGAAACATTTATGACTTGTCTCTGGACACAGAACTGAGACAGCAATGATTCCATGCAGGATTCTACATCGTATATCTCCAGTTCTTTCTGTTAATGGTGGCTTATACGGTGTTCTCCACTGTGGGCACTCTTCCTCACTCAACCTGAGGACTGAGCGCCACGGTGTGTCCACTCTACCATTAAGACTTTTGTTACACAGGCTATATAAAACATTTGCCAGAGACCATGCAGTCTAAAAAGTGACCAGTCTGGAGACAGAGAAAGGTCAGGAAAAAGGGTCCACCTTGTCCGGCTGCTCAATTGCTCCACAGTACTCCACTAACATTTGTTGTTTCTCTGGTGAGATAGCGGAGTTCCACCTCTGGAGTAGTCGTGCCTCAATCCGTATCAATCTCATTCCCAGCTGGGCAGCTACTCCACCGGTGTTCTTGAGCTCTGGTCCAGCCAGGTCCTCCAGGTGTCCCAGCGTGATGAAAGCAGATGTGTAAAGGCGCTGCCTGCAGCGTCCAGACGTATCCAGTGTAACGAGTCTGGGTCAGGGGCTCGTTGAATCTGTATCTAAGTTCAGTTCCCACACTTAAAACAGATTGAAAAGAAAATTGTGATAAAAACAATTTTTAAGTCCCTAATTTCCAAAAGATTTTAAAATAGTACTGGTCACACATTTCCAAAAAAAAGAGAGACATTGAACCTCTCAAAAACATCTGTAAAAACTGTAGATAAAAAGCAGCGGTTCTGCTCTGTCGGTGCACTACGCCCTGCCCACCTTCGCTTTTAGGCAAGACTTTGCAGCACCCAGTGTAATCTAAACGCAAACACTGAATTATTGATAAAATTGTAATTTGCCAAAGGGATGATGCTGCTTGGTTGATTTATAGTTAGCATCTGTCCCCTGTAAGACAGTTTTGGTAACGGCCATTTCCATTTGTATAAGCAACCTTTTATTTCCTCAACTGTCCCTTCTCATTTTTGTTGTGTGAATTTTTTGCTTCTCCCAGATATCTGCCCAGATATTTAAAACCTTCTTTTTTACAAAGGCGTCCCCCTGGGAGTGCACATTAGCAGACTATTACTCAACTAAAAGAGACTCACTTTTGTTCCAGTTTATTGTTTATTACTGCTATGTCATCAGCATATTCTGACAAATGAAACCAGAAATTGAGAACCCTTTTAGTTCAGTTCTCAGTCTGTTTAAAAAAGCGCTTTCATGGCTAGGGCGTAGAGCGTTCCTGACAGAGAGCAACCTTGTCTTACTTCACTGCACAGACAAGACCCCTATTTAGCCCCAATAATTTTGTGACACTTAAAAGACCTCAAACCAGCGAGATATCAAATATTGACCTCCCAGGTACAAAGTCTGAATAGTCTGGATTACTTCTTCCTGAGCACTTTTCAGTCTGGTGGCTAAAACCATTGAGTGCAATTTATAGTTGCTAAATAACAAGGACACGGTTCTCTATTATTTTAATGTCTGTTTAATCTCCTTTTATTTGGGAGTAGCATGAGGACTAAACTCATGCAACTCAGAGGAAGCAACCCTCCAGTGAGACTGTTGTTAAAGACTTCCAGCAGGAAGACTTCCCCCACAATGCCCTAGAAACAGGAAGTCCGTCTATACCCCGGTGCTTTTATGCTTTCCATATTTTGTAGGGCTTTATGAAGCTCTTCTGAAGTTATTGCCCCACTGAGTGCAGTATCTAGATGTTCAGGGACTTTGGGCTTTCTTCTTAGGAAGACCTGCGCTGTGACCGTCACAATCTCTTCTGTATTGTATGAGACTTAAGTAAAATTCTTGGAGAATAAAATTGTCACGCCTTCACAGGTGTTGTGGCTCAAGCAGGAAAGACCTGGCCATTCCTGTGTCCAGTCATTGAGATTGTACTATCGCTGTGGGTCTCCTGTAAAAACAGCACATCTATCTTCTTCTGCCTCGTACATCTCTGCTCTTTTCCTGCTATTTCTTGGCCCATTAACATTCAGAGGTGCGATGTGTATTTCAGACCAGAAGAGGGTTATTAACAGTAGCAGAGTGTGCAGCCACCGAGGACTAAGAGGATTAGACCATTACACCTCCATCATTATTACACAGGTTATTGAGCTCAGATTTTTACTTTTTATAATCTTCAAAAACGCCTTCACTCAGGAACTGTTTCATGGCTTTAAATAGCCATTTTAAATCGGAGAAGTGATCACTAATAACCATTTGCTTGTTTTTTGTGACTTTTAGGCAGAGTTTCATTTCATTAACTCTGTATTCTTTGCTAGCAGTGTTACTCACAGCGGGGTTGGGAACAGTGAGCTCAGGTACAACCACATCACTTTCTGTGTGTCACATTTACTTTCCATGGTTTCTTGGTCTGCCTTTTTGTGTATTTCAGTGTTGCTTTTCTTCTTCTCTTTTTTCTTTTCGTTGGGGTTTTGAAGGCGACCTATTCAGTTTCCATCATCACAGTGTCACTATTCTCCTCCATCAGTATGTTGCCATCACCGACCGTGATTCCCTGTGTATTAATCATTGCATCATCAGTGTCAAGCTCTGTGTTGCTGTCCTGAGTGCTGAACTCTCAGTGCGCCCAGTGTTATTCACCTCCTCGCTGGCTAATAGGTTAGTTTCAGTGCTTGACAATTCGTTTGGCTTTTCCTCAGGAATATCAGTGTTAGCCAGCGTATCCCCCCAACTGGCTGATTGCGTTCTGCTTGATTTCCAAGAAATCCGCTCCCAATGCCCAGGGAACCGCACCGCCCAATCCCCATGGAACCGCATTGCCCAATGCCCGGGGAACCGTAATGCCCGATACCTGACCTCACCGTCCGCATGTGCAGTTTGTCCAGGCTCGTCCCTGTCAATAGATAGGTAGGTGAAATTTAAGGTCAGGATCTTCCTGTCTTAGCTTCCAGTCTTTATCTTTATCCATTGATTCTCCATCACACTATCTGTATATATGTATCACAAACACACACACAGACACACACACATGCACTAATTAATATATCTCCATATAAGTTACAGTACAGTGTTTAGAATGAGGTGTTACAGAGGTGGTGCTGCGTCATGGTCAGTCAACACCCAATAAAATGTCAAAGGTCATTATGAGATGCATGAAAAGAGCAGGAAAGAAAAGCAAATGGGTGCAGATGGAGAAATAAATAGATAGAGAGTGTGACATGTTCTGCTTTCACCCTCATACCTGAAGAAAGAGTGCATTCAAACAGTTCAGGAAGGGGAGGGGTTAGTGTTGGGTTGGGGGAGGAGCCGGTGTTGAAGTGTGGGGGTGTTTGATAGGGTGTGGGGGTAATAGTGGTCTATTGCGATACAAAAGCAGGGGCAGACAGGGCACCTCGCCTTCATTCAGCTTTACCATTGCTCAATGGGATCGGAAATTACTGACATGGTGAGGGCATTCAATTTGAAGAGAGCTGAGAACAGGAATAAATGAAAAGAGAGAAAGAATGTGTGTGTGTGTGTGTGTGTGTGTGTGTGTGTGTGTGTGTGTGTGTGTGTGTTTTGATGTGTGTGTCATTAAAAGCAAATATGTTTCTAATATTAAGTTTGTTAAACAATCATGCAGATGCTATACTATATGGTCAAAAGTTTGTGGACACTTGACCATTAGGTTGGTATGTGCCTCTTTGAACATTGCCGATGATCATCATGCACAAGCTGCAGAAAGTTTTTTCGGGGGTTGAGATCATCGAAGGTCTTCCTGATCTCTTATCGTCTTAAACCAGTGATGTTTTTCCGCTCGTGAAGCGCACGTGTCATGTCAAAAGTCTTTGAGGCAGATTTGCCAAATTTCACGTTTGCTCTTTCAAGCCTGGAACCTTTTGGACTGGACCATCAGGAAAACAACCCAGTGATGAAGGAATCTGATGTGAACCAACCTGAGATATTCACCCAAACCTGCAAGTTCTTCCTGGTGTTCTTTTGTGAGTTTTTTCTGGAGTGTACATGTCATCCTTGCTGGTGATATCCACCAAGAGTTCTAAGCCCACAGCCCATTTGATTTCTTTATACTGATTTATTTGGTTACTCCTTCACTGTCCAGGATCTCCTCAAACTTCTCGTCTTGTTTCATCATGGTACCTGTCCAGACTCTGACTACATCCTGCTGTCAGTTTACTGTTATTTTGCGCAGGGGTAAAGAGCGCTCGCTGAAGGTCAAATGAAAGTTCTCCTAAAACTTTCCATGTACTCCAAATAGTACACACTGTCCCTCTTTTGAAATCTCACCTCGTTCCAACGGAGGCCCTCATTAAACCCTTTTTTTGTTTTTTTTTGTTTTTTACAACTTTTGCAACATTTTCAACATTTTCCAGGAACCCCGGCTTGCTAACCTCATTAGCTCCCGATCGGGTGTTTGCGTATTTTCGCGTTACGCTTGGTTTTTATTACGCAACTCCGTAGTCTCTTATAAACGCGTGCGAACAATGCAATTGTCTGTATGAGATTACGGCTCCTCAGAGCTCAGGTAATAACAGAAGCTCGGGTTCGTCATTAGGAGCTCGGCAGCGAGCGGCCGTAATTTATCGCGTTAAAAAAACCAACGAGCAGCGGATTGCGAGTCTCTCTTTCCGAACGCCATTCATCACAGCGAGAGAAGGAGCGGGAGCGTCAGGTGTGCAGCTGCTGAGACGCCAGCTACGTATCTGTTACTGCAGGGTATAAAGAGAGAGAAAGAGCGAGAGAGAGAGAGAGAATAAGAGAAAGAGAGATGGGAAGAGAGGCCAACTTTTTAATTATATTTTATGCTGATTTTCTTCATCGGCCCTTCGGGACTCGACGGCGAACAGGAAACAATTACAAATGTGTTTGTGCTTTCTGCAGAGAAACGCCTCCAGGGGCCGCCGCATTCACTTTCACTCCACTTTACATTTCTTCCTCTCACTCCTTCTTCACTTCTTCCTCCTGCATCTCTACCTATTCTTCACTCTTAACTGCTGTCAGTGTCATTCTCTCTATCAATTTACTTTTCTCTGTTTTTCTAACTTGGTTTGTCTGTCATTTTATTTCGTTCTGTGGCGTTTTCCATCTCGTCTTTTCTCTCCATTTCTCTCTTTTGTTTATTAATTTCCTCTGCTTTTCTCTTTACTTTAATCTCCCACGTTCTTTTTTCTTTCTGATTCTCCATCTCTTTCTTTTCCCTTGACTGCCTCCTTTTGCCCATCTATACCTTTTTCATTTCTCAATTTTTCTATTTTTGTTTCTCAATCTTTGTCTTCTTCTTTGTTATTCTGTCTCCTCATCTTTCTAATTTCTGTTTCTCAATCTCCATCATTTTTCATTTCTTCCTTCTCCCTGTTTTAGTCTCTTTTTTAGTTTTGTATAAATTCTCCCATTTTTCTCCACCTTACCTTTTATTCTCATATGTCCCCTTTTAGGACATCTGTCTTCTTTACTATTATTTTTGGTTGCTCTCAATGTCTTCATCTGTCTTCTTTTAAATGTTATGTATCTCACCTTTCTCAATCTCTTCTCTCTTTCCCCCATCTCTTCTTTGCCACATTTCTATCTCCATCTCACTATTTCCATTTCATCTGTTCCTCTTTTCCCCATCTCTCTCCTTTCATGCATCCTTTCCATTTTTTCTTTTCTGCATTTCCTCCTCTCTATTTTGTCTCTCTGTATTTGATCATTTCAACATGATTTTTAGCCACTTGTTTCATTCATCTTTCTTCTTTTGCATCTCTCTCTCTCTCTCTCTCTCTCTCTCTCTCTCTCTCTCTCTCTCTCTCTCTCTCTCTCTCTCTCTCTCTCTCTCTCTCTCTCTCTCTCTCTCTCTCTCTCTCTCTCTCTCTCTCTCTCTCTCTCTCTCTCTCTCTCTCTCTCTCTCTCTCTCTCTCGTCTCTCTCTCATCTACAATGGAGAGAATTCTGTACAAATCGGAAAATGGTTTAGCCAGACAAATTTTGATCTCTTAAAAATCTGATTCACTGAGTATGTGTGAGTCTGAAACACAGAGAGAGAGTGTGTGTGTGTGTGTGTGTGTGTGTGTGTGTGTGTGTGTGTGTGTGTGAGAGTGTGTAATCCTGCAACTTAATGTTTCTCAGTCACCATATCTGGATACAAGTTACAGTTCTTACTAGTCTACTGTTTCATAATTAAATCTCATTAATTCAAATTTTTACAGGCAAAATCTTGTAATTTCTCATTTCATCTCATCTAGTCTTATCTTACCTAGTCACATATAGTCTCATCTCATCTAGTCACACTTTGTCTCATCCCGTCTCAGCATGTCTAACCTCGTCTCACTTGTCCATCCCCTTCCACCTAGTCTCATCTCCTCTCATTTCACCTCATCTCCTCCCACCTAGTCTCAGATAATCTCAAATATTGTGTGTGTCTCTAATCTCACCTAGTCTAATCTCACCTCATCTCCCCCAGCTTGTCTCACCTCATCTCGCCTAGTCTCATCTCATCTCACCTAGTCTCATCTCACCTAATTTCCTCCCATCTGAATAATCTCTTCCCACTTAGTCTCACCTCCTTCCAGCTCATGTCTGACTTCAGATTGTATTATTGAAATAAAGGAATGTAAAGGAACTATTTCTTGGTTTGGGAAAAAAAAATTATATACACTGATACAATTCAAGAAAAAAATACGACATATGTAACACACACACACACACACACACACACACACACACACACACACACACACACACTGAAGGTTTAAGGATAAGAAAACACCCTGTACATGCATTGAATGTATCTATGAATTAAATAGTGTATGAATTGTATAGTGATCAGTGAGTGTGTGAGTGTGTGTCTGCACACACACGTGTAAATGTCAGCTTGTGAGCATGCTCTGTCCCTGAATAACACTCCGAATAAAGAGAACACGCTGACCTCGGTGAGAACTCGCTCTTCGTTTACTCTTCCACATCTGCCTTTCTTTCAGCTCGACCTGCATCCTTGAATTTTTGAAACAAACAATTAACCGCCGAGGGTCACCAGAACCATCGCACGCTCGAGCCACTCGACCTTGTGCAGGAAGACGTTAGAGCCAAAAGTTTTGAAGCAGGATCTTGGTGGTCATTTATCAAAATCCAATGCAGGTTTTTTTGGGGGGAAAGACATCATCCCAAAAAAATCTATACGGATCTGATCATTTTTGCAGTAACTAATGAAAGTAAGTTTTATTTAGACTGGATTAGTTTTAAACCTGTAAACGATTTTCATTCCATTCCTCATGACAAAAACGTCCATGTTTGATCGAAATGATATACGTGACATTAAAAGGGGAGTCTAATGCTATTTAAGAGCTCGATTCTCGGTTGCCAAAGATTAAAATATACGGTCTGGACGTTTGAGAATTTCCGTGACAAGTACATTCATTTCGAGATCACATTTTTTCCAGAGAATGACCATTTAAAAAAATCCTTGTATGAGAACATTTCTGGTCTCTGGGAAGAGGGCGAGAGCAAGCGCAAAAGCGAGAGCCACAGCCACGCCCATCACCGTGCTTCAATGTCGGCAGGACTCAGGACTCGCTCGAGGAGAATACCTGCAAAGAAGTGCGTTATGGATGTGAGGGAAGCATCACCTTGTTCAGCTTTCCAAAGAGCCCAGCGTTAAGCAAACAGTTCATCCGGTTGTTTTTTCCACATTTTAAAATGAGCAAATGAAGAAAAAATGAGGACGACATCATGAAAGATGACTTTATCATTAACCAATAGGTGCTAAGCAAATAAGTTCAGCACGTACCTTATAAAAACATTCTGTAGACGTCGTTGCTGCTGTTGTTTTCGATGTTCAATTACAGTCTCAAGATTGGATTCCAGATCAAATCATTGCAGCTGAATCTGATTGTTCGTCATATTTCATTTATGACTATATCGTTTTTATTGTTCCTGTTTGATTGATAGCGATTTCGTTAGCTCCGCCCACACAGTTTTCGGAGAGAAGTGTAAAGCTGTATATTTTGTTTAAGAATCTGATTAAACTAAGGACTCTTTGGAGAAATTAAAGATGCAATACTACTCTAAAGGTACTCAAGATTAACATGGGATACACACAACTGTGTTTTATGTCCCCTTTAAACAGAAAAAGGTTTTGCACATTGTAAATTTAAACCCCAAGCAAAAAAAAAAAAAAAAGATTTTGTGGACATTAAAATTACTTTCCTGGATTCTCAGTTATGTTGGGACATTTTTGGGATTCGAACTTAGAAATCTTTCCACTATAGGCATCACTCAGGATCTCTTAAAAATGTAGGTTTCAAAGAAAAAAAAGATTTGATCAGATAATTACTGGTGTTTCGATGAAAAAAAAAATTATAGCTTGAAATCTGTAATAAAATGATATTGCTTTATATCTGGAAATAAAAAACAAACTTTATACCGGAAAGTAAAACAATCTATACCTTATATATGATGCTGAGAAGATAGGAGTGACTAAATAGGTTGATTAACACCAAAAAGAAGTAGCATCTGGCTGCAAAATCACCAACACGTCCCTCCGGGCAGAACTAAAATTATCTGAGGAACAGTAGGCAATTTGGTTTTTACTTTTCTGAGCGAAGAAACATCTGCAAATGATAAAAAAATGTAAATTCAGTTATTTTAAATATGGATTATGATGTATATTGTACTATAAGGAGAAAAACATTGGGACACCTGAATTTTCCAGCCATATAAAATATTTCTCCAAATTAGGATGTACACATTTACATAGGATGCCTTTGGATGCAGTAGTGTTAGATTTTCCATTCACTTGAACTAGGAGACCCAAACCTGTTCCAGCATGACATATATAGAGCTCCAGCCCTTATGAACAACTTTGAGAATTTTTTCAGTCTGAATGCACCCCAGGCCTCCACACTTCACCTACATCGATACCTGATATTTATAACATCCTTATGGCTGAATAAATCTCACAATCTTCATACAATCCAGTGGAACATCTTCCCAGAATAGTGGAGGTCATAATACCAGAAAATGGGGACTAAACATGGAATGAGATGTTTATAAAGCACATACAAATTTGTATATTCAGGTGTCCACAAACATTTGTTCATATTGTGTATGTCTATTTGTACATTGTTCTTAGGAACCATGTGCATCATGCTGCAGTGTAACACCTGCTTGTTGGTTCCTGGATCATCAGGCACTGACACGTTTCATCCATTGATTCTAATGAAATGTTTTTTATATTTGATTAATCCTGTTTTTCTTTCCTTAATAGTCATCTGAGAGAGAGAGAGAGAGAGAGAGAGAGAGAGAGAGAGAGAGAGAGAGAGAGAGAGATAGATAGATAGATAGATAGATAGATGATAGATAGATAGATAGATAGATAGATAGATAGATAGATAGATAGATAGATAGATAGATAGATAGATAGATAGATAGATAGATGATAGATAGATAGATAGATAGATAGATAGATAGATAGATAGATAGATAGATAGATAGATAGATAGATAGATAGATAGATAGATAGATAGATAGATAGATAGATACCAATAAAGAGATGAAGAAGGAAAGAGTGATAGGAGAGACAAAGAGGAAATATATATATATATATATATATATATATATATATATATATATATATATATATATATATATATATATATATATATATATATATATATATAAGAGAGAAAAGAGCGAGAGAAAGAGAGAAGAACATAAAAGACAGAGAAACAGAGGAAAAAGGAAGTGGTTGAACATCAGTGTGTGCGTGAGTGTGTTATTACTGTCAGCGTGTTATGAAATGGCAGAGCTACTGAAACTGGCGTCAGCTCATCGGCCACACACACACACACACACACACACACACACACACACACTCATTACTCACACTCCACATGAGGCATCACCGAGTTCATATCAGTTTGATGTAACGAGCGGAAATTGGAGGGGCGGAGTTTGGGGAGGAAATTTAGTCAAGCATGAAAACTTGAGACAGGATCATCGATACCAAACACCTGAATGGCAGATGAGGAGGTAAAACGATAAAACTCGGGAATAAGTCTTTACAAAGAAAAAGAGGAAAAAAATACACGGGTAAAATTTCCAAGCTGAGAGAGAGAGAGACACAAAATAGGTGATCACATTAAGATAGTCAACAAATAGCAAACATTTAAAAATCAAAACCAAAACACAAAAAAAGTCCATGAAAACAGAGGCTGTTGGAGAGACAGTGGTGTTGACGGTTAACGCAGTGTTGAGTTGTACAACTTGATTTTAAGGAATAAAACCTCACAAATCTACCGGTTTTTTTTGGCTTTTCACTAACGTGTGCTGGTGTTGAAGACTTGTGCATCTTCGAGCCTACGTTCAACACGAGCCGAATACTCAAGTGCTGTTCAAATCACCTTGTCGAAGACTTTTAGTCAAATCAAATAGGAATTGGTGACTTTTAACAAGTAATGGATTAAAGAAGGAAGAAGGATTTTCAGCTATTTTTACCTCTTTACGTCTCTGAGCTGCTCAACATCACTCTGGCACTGGAGACTCCTTCCAGAAAAAAAAAAAAAAAATGAACATCTGACAGAAAGCATCGTTATATCAGAAAAAAATGCGTTCTTAAATAGTACAATGCACTTCAAACTTTTCATTACTAGGCTTCAATTACGTGAACTAGCTGTGAACGAGCCGTTGCCATAGAAACGATCACATCATAGAAAGACACTGTTAAATCCATGATAGTGTTCAAGTTGTTATAAAATCGACTGAAAATCAGTCCTCATAAGAGTAAATGATGGTGACGTGTGTGTGTGTGTGTGTGTGTGTGTGTGTGTGTGTGTGTGTGCTTCAGTTTCAGAACAGGTTTGTGTTGTTTGCTAGGCACAATGCAACATTTCTGTGATGTCACTCTACACTCAGATAATCGTTCCTCATTTTCTGTGTCTCCCCAAACTCATTGGCTTTACAATGCACCAAAGAGACACACACACACACACACACACACACACACACCAAACACTCAGATCTGTTTGCAGATGAGAGCGAGATGAAGCCCATCACTCGTTCTCTCATCCTTTTGCACTCCACCCATTCGGGACGTGACTCCCACGTGAGGGATCCGAGGAACATGACAGGCTCGTCCATCACGCCAGCGTCACACACACGTTTCACTCTGACTGATGAAGAGAGAGAGAGAGAGAGAGAGAGAGAGAGAGAGAGAGAGAGAGAGAGAGAGAGAGAGAGAGAGGAACCACAGTGGAAGCACATCTAGATAGAAACACTGGGACACACACATACACACAAACACACACATGTTTGTTTAGCAATA
This sequence comes from Silurus meridionalis, assembly GCF_014805685.1. NCBI lineage: Eukaryota > Metazoa > Chordata > Actinopteri > Siluriformes > Siluridae > Silurus > Silurus meridionalis. The sequence goes on along the minus strand of NC_060888.1, from coordinate 2,719,074 downwards.
AAAGGTCATTGCATGGTTAACAGTTAAAGAGATTTTGGCCACACCTCCATTTGTTGACACCACCATAGGCCCCGCCTCCTGGTTTTCTATTTGCTCACAAGACTGAGAAATCAAAAGTCCTCAAAATAACACACCGTTTCCATTTTTCTCTTTAGTCAATTTTTTCAACATTTTTTTTGTTTTGTTATTTTTAGTTGTTTGACATATAGCAACATGGCACATGCTAGATCATAAATATTGGCACCATCACCTTTGACCAGAGTCAAACCGAGCTCAGTATGCTAACTCAGAGCCGGCTTGCAGCGCTAGCGTATGCTCCATGGTTCTTTGACTGCTTGCACAGGTTTTGATCCGTGTCACTTCAACGCCTCATGATTGGTTTATTGTCACATGCTTGCGTTCACTCCACCCCTGTCCTGGGGTCTCATGCTACATGCTAACTCAGAGCTGTATGACCAATCGATGTGCACTGGTTTTAAAGAACCGAAACCTCTCATGATTGGTTCTTGTCTTTAGGTTAGTGATCTGAAGATTGGTGGTTTAAACTCCCATATCACCAAGCTGCCTCTCTTGGGGCCACAGAGCAAGGCCCTTAACCCTCTGTGCTCCAGGTGGGCTGTAACATCGCTGGGAGATGTGAACAAGAATACAGAAGTATTACACGCCTTTTTCTTTCTTTTTCTTTACATTCTTTGTTTGATCCCATGTTTACTCGCATAGTTTGCTGTCGATTTCAAAACCGATCGATTCCAAGTCGTTTTTTCCGTCTCGTCTTCGCTAGTTTATACTTGTTTGCCGGTCACCTGACCCACACCCGGATCACGTTCCTACTTTTGGATTTCCATTTGGACTTGTTTCCCATTTACATTAATTAAACCTTTTCCTTTTTTTTCCCCTTTCATTACAACTGATATCACACCTTAACATCCATTTGCTCTGCATATAAATCACCGTCTATTTCTAATTCCTCTGCAAGATTCGCACTTCTGGAGAAGTAGCTCCTTTGTTGGATGTACAGTTGCATTGTGGGAAGTAAGAGGAACTTTCTAAGGACCTTTGTGAAACCTTTTTCAGCGTGACTCGTGTTTCTACTCCTACACGTTACACCTAAGCAGTACATACCTAAACACTAATCTTTAACCTTTCACATTTAAAACAAAAAATGTTTAAGGTTCTTTTTAAAACTTTTTGTTTTCTGGTATTTTTAATAACACCCTGGTTTGCGCACATGTTAAGGCCATTTCAAGGTCAACAATTCTACTACCTACTTAGAACCTTTTGTAAAATGGCACATTTTTTGGGAGGAGGGTGGTATTTTTTATAGTAATATATTTAAGCTGCTGTTTGTTCTTCTTGAAGGTCTGCATCAGTCATGGAATTGTTCATAACCATTTCAAGGATCTTTCCAGAATCTTTCTATCCTCACCACATCCTCCTCCTTGGTGTTCCTATTTTCCTCCATCCTCAGCATTCTTCTCCCATGCACACGATCAAACCATCTCAATTCCTCCTCTTTCACCTTGTCTCCAAAACGTCCTCTAATAAACTCGTTTCTATTCCTGACCATCTTCACCACTCCTGATGGAAATCGTAGCAGCTTCAACTCTGCCACCTCCATCTCCATCTCCTGTCCTTCTGTCAATGGCACTGTCTCTTAACCATACAACATCTCAGGTCTCACCACAGACTTATGAAGATACCCTTCAACCCCAAATCCTTCCTGCCACTCTTCTCCACCGACTCTACACTTTTCTTCAGTTCCCTAACACACTCTCTATCATTTTACCCACTTAACTCCATGGATTTAAACTTCTCCACCTTTACCACCTCGACTCTTTGCAACCGCACTCATCCACCCACATCTACTCTGTCTATTGAAACAGTTGCCCCTCTCACCTTTTTCCTCATTTTCAAAAGCCAATTATTTCCAGTTTGCATTTCTCTCATTCTTCGATCTCTATTTCTTTTTAGTATCTCCCCAATGCCTTTCCTCTCTTTTAACCTTCCTCCTTTCCTCCGTCTGTCATTCTCTAAGTCCCTCTTTCCGTCGCGATTGCGTTCTTATTGGCCACTAGGTGGCACTGTGGTATCAGGAAATTCGAACAGCACGATGACTTTCAGAGAGGATGGGGTGAGGATGGGGTGAAGATGGGATGGAGTGGGTTTGACGGATGAGAGGAAGAGGAATGGAGAGATAGAGAGAAATAGAGAGAGAGGGAGAGAGGGAGAACAGGGTGCATGCTCTTCTAAGAGCCAAATCCAGTTATAAAGCCATTACGGAAGATAAATAAGCTGAGAGAGAACGGAGGAAAAGAGCGACACTCGGGCCTTCGAGAAGATACAGGAAAAACACGTATGACACATTCACACCGAAAATACACACGTGTGTGTGTGTGTGTGTGTGTGTGTGTGTGATCTGATCCAGTTAAAAGTGGATGGAGATCTGATTGCGTATGTGAGAGGGTCAGCCGGAGGATTTTGAAGACAGTGGAAGGGACATATTTGTCTCTCTCTTTCACACACGCACACACACACATACACAAACACACACTCACACACTATTCCTGGTTTCCACCTGTTCGGATATTGACCCACATTTTCCGTCTTACACACTCACACCCTCCTTCTAAAATTAGGTCAGTCGTCGATGGCTGTAATATAAGGGGGCTGTTAAATCCTTGATGCTGATTGGTCAGAAGTTCTAGATTCATTTGCATTTCGATTCGCAGCGGCTTTGACCACTCTAAGACAACCCTAGAATATATATTCGAATACGGAATCATTACTGTAGTAATGATCTACGTACTGTAATATTGGTAATACAGTGGTGTTTTCTGAGGAGATCTTTTGTGGAAGGAGTCTCCAGTGTCAGAATTTTGAGACTCAAAGTTAAAGCTGTAAAGTTCGAACGTTTTCACGACGTTTGTGATTTCTGGATTTTTTACTGTACATTTTTGATGACCAACCTAAAACCTTTTCTTGGGTCTTGGCTCCTAAACGGTGGTCCTACAGTACGTCATACTGCAAGAAAAGGCCAAAGATGTCCGTTTTAGGGTTTTGGGACTGAGGAAAGTTCTTTGACACTTTTGGACAACCATCACCGGTTTTTGCTGACTAGCCAATGAAAATGCAAGATGAAATGACCTATTGGGACAATTTGGGAGATGGTGGATCAGTTATTAAGGCTCTGGGTTACTGACCAGAAGGCCTGGGGTTTAAGCCCCTGGTTTCAGCAAGCTGACACTCTTGGGGCCCTTGGGAAAGGCCCTTAAATATTTTTGCTCCAGGCCTCTAATATCACAGGGATATGTGAAAAAAATAATTTTACTGTGCTGTAAATTACATTTAAATTTTACAATTAGGTGTTTAGCAAATGCCCTTATTCAGTATGACTTACATTTATTTCAATGATACAACTGAGCAGCTATGGGGTTAAGGGCCTTGTTTATGGGTCCAGATTAGGGCGGCTGGGATTTAAACTCACGACCCTTTGAAGCCAATGTCTAATTCCTTAACCACTACGCTGCCACCTGCATAAAGCACACGCAACATATATAATAAACCTTTGCCTTTGATCGACGCAACTTGGCACTTAATCTTAAGCTATTACTTTTAGTTCTAGTTCTAGTTCCTTTGGGTGTCCCTACCTTAAAGCTCTGGCTCTGATTATTTGACCACTGAATTACTGTTCAGTAATTTTAATGAGGTTATTAAACAGTAACGGAGGCCAAATGCTAGGCTATTCTCTAGCAATCTATACTAGTGATCTATGCTAAAGTCTAGACTCGTTTGTGTGGTTTTAAACACAGCCATTTCCCGAAGCCATGCAGTCTGTAGAAGGCATTAAAGAAAAAATAAACACTCCAGAATGAGTTGTAATGAGAAAATATTAAATGTCAGAATAATCAGGCTCATCAGATCCCATTTATGTCATGTTTTTATTACTAACAGGGACATTAAACACTCATCTTTTTTTTTTTTTGCGAAAGTTCAGCAATAAAACTAATATTTGGAGGTTATGAAAAAATAATACTGCTAACTCTTACTTTAAAAAGAAACACTGTCAAGCTTCACAAAGTTATTTTTGGAAAATTTGCATGTACTTGCATCATTTATTTGCAACAGTAATACAACTGCGTTAGAATACATAGATTAACCCCGCCCACTTTGCGTTTCTCGGTAGAAAAAAAACAACCAGTCATTAAATTCTAACTGAAGAATATCTGAAAATGAAAGCATATATGTTACATATTTTAGTGTTGTGTGCTCCACGTTCTCTATTTGGCTCGGGGAGTCTAACCGTGGGTCATGTTTAAAAATTCAGAAGCAGTAAACAAACAAAACCTGAAACATCTGTGTTAGCATTAGCTCTGTGTATCTGTGTGTGCGAGATTCCCGAGTCCTCCGATGTCCTGTGTCACAGTGTGTTCATTAACTGAGCTAAAGCGCCCACTTGTTCGTTTAGCGATTAGATCTCGGCTAATGAAGGGACTGCGCCATTAGCGCCTTAAAGCAGAGTCACTTCATTCAGACCCTTCATTTATTAATTAAAGCGTGTGAGTGTGGCTTCACGTGGGTGTTTGTCAATTAGGCATTGACGCCTGTGAGCAGCGAGCGGACAACTACCAAGAAATAGTGTTTGTGTTATTTGTGAAATAACAGTTGGAATGAGAATTTGATGTAGATGTTGATAAACATAAAACTTTAATAAAATGAATGTATGGAGGGCACACCTCCTTTAATAAAATAAAAGTATGAGGCCACACCCTATTTAATAAAACAAAGGTATGGAGGCCACACCTCCTTTAATAAAACGAATGTACTGTATGGAGGCCACACCCTGTTTTAATAAAAATAATGTATGGAGGCCACACCCTATTTAATAAAACAAATGTATGGAGGCCACACCCTATTTAATAAAACAAATGTATGGTGGCCACACCTCCTTTAATAAAACAAAAGTATGGAGGCCACACCTCCTTTAATAAAACAAATGTATGGAGGCCACACCTCCTTTAATAAAACAAAAGTATGGAGGCCACACCTCCTTTAATAAAACAAATGTATGGAGGCCACACTCTATATAATAACACAAAGGTATGGAGGCCACACCTCCTTTAATAAAACACATGTACTGTATGGAGGCCACACCTTCTTTAAAAAATTTATGGAGGCCACACCCTATTTAATAAAACAAATGTATGGAGGCCACACCTCCTTTTTATAAATCGGATGTATGGAGAAGGAGGCTAAAGGACTAAGATACGAAAGTTCACACCTTTTTCACTTTTCAGTAGAACTGTCAGTCATTAAAGCCCCTCCTACTTCATTATTAGCGCAAAGCACATAGGCTACAGTATATTCAGTTTAAATGACAGTCACATTTCATTTTAACCTTTCACTACAAAGGCACTGATGGACACACAGGCCACACCTCCTTCCCCAGACTGTGTGTGAAGTGCTTTTATTCCTCACACTTCTTTTTTCATACTATGACCTGACCGTCTCAGCCTTTTTTTTTTCTTGAAGACAGACATCCTGAAGTCCATGAGGAGATTACGGGACTCAGTCAGTTCTTCCCAGGAGACAGTGACGAAAGTGAGGGTTAAAGACGAGGTCGAAGTGTCTCTTTATGTCCCCAAAATCTGTATTGATCTCCCTCTGGCCATGTTAGAAGGAGACATGCATTTAACATCAGCAGAGCTGCAGACGGAGAGAAAGAGGTTAGTACATGTCAATCACACAGCTAGGGGGAGCACACGACCCATTCTCAAATAACAGAGAAACGAGGGCTTGAAGTGAAGCTCTTCACTCGAGTGCTTTTCTGTCAAATCTTTATCTTTCCTTAATCAGGTGCTGAAGGTAATAAATTAGCAAGGTGCTGTGGACCACTAAGAAGATCATTTATTTATTTTTTTTAATAACCAGTGCCAATTTCATGGACAATTCATATTCACTTTTTAAAAATCTCATTATATCTTTAGTTGCCATTTGCTGATATAATAACCTCAACTCTTCTGGGAAGATGTTTCATCAGATCTTATGGAGATTTGTGCTCAGTCAGCGACAAATGTGTTGGTAAAGTCCGGTACTGATGAAGGTGAGGTGAGGATTCCTGGGGTTCAGCATTCCAAAACATTTCAAAGTTGTTCAGTAGGGTTGAGTTCAGAACACTTTTGCAGGCTACTCAAGATCTTCTACACTCTTCCAACCCATGGAAAGCATATCTTTATGGCGCTGTCAAGCTGGAACAGGTTTGGGCCTCCCAGTTAAACACGTCCTTTACAATCGTGTGCCTCCAACTTTGTGGTTTGTAGAAGAACCACATATAGCTGGAAAAGGCGGGCGTTCCAATACTCATGTAGCGTATATCATGATGCTCTAGAGAACGTATAAAAGTCTACTTTTGGAATATGTCAAAAAACATTTTGGGCTCCAACAGAGCAGTGACTGATTGTGTTGACCGATGTGTGTGTGTGTGTGTGTGTGTGTGTGTGTGTTAGGTGCAGGCCTGAAGCCACTCACAAGCTGCACCATGTTTCTTCTGAAGCTTTTCTCTAGCGGCAGCTTGTTAGTTTATCCCTGTCAAATGAAAATCTGAGTTGACATTGAGATATTGATTTCCTTACAGGCAGATAAAGGGCTTCTCTGACAGGTGGCTATGGAGAATGCTGCACACACACACACACACACACACACACACACACACACACACACACACACACACGCAGTCCAACACAGAATGTAGATTACAGTTTACACCTGTGGCAAAATCAATAGTCCTGGGCAGACAAGAGATATACACCGAAGCCTTTTTCTCCTCTGTGAATGCGGCAACAAAAGGCCCTGTACAGCATTCAGTCAGCCGTCAGACACAATCACACGTACACGTCTGAGAAGACGACCTCAAGCACGTCACACCTTCCGTAGACTTCCACTGTAATAATGTGTTGCAAAGTGCATTGGTCTCAGAATATGATATTTAATCTTTTGACAGAATTTTCTCTCAAAACAACAAAAAACCCACAAGTCCATGATTTCAAAATGACCTAAGGCTTACCCAGCGGCACTCAGTAGTGGGATTTGAACTCAGAACCTTCTTCGCATGCATTGCAAACAGTAACCGTCTAAATATAAGAAATAAAGAAGATTTAAAAAGATACAAACCAGTGCAGTAAGATGCAGTAATTACATTTGATAAGACTGATTGAAATCTAGGCTTCAGTAAAGAACAAAATGTCTGTGCTCAAAAACTAAAGATTAAATTGATTTATTCTAATTATCTTAAAACTGTTTTTTTGTTCATTTTAAAGTTTGTTTTTCTTAATTTGTGTGAAAAGATCTTCCAAAGCTGCTAAACAAGAGAACCTAATGTAAAAATCATCATCATTATAAAATCTGTCTTCAAATCAGATGAAGCATTTGAACTAAAAACAAGATCACTATTAAATTAAGATCAGGTCTTGTAACACGCAGCAGTTACGATGCAAAAACTAATAAACATCATTACATGCTGTTCTCAAAATATTATTTATTATGTCTTGCAACATAAATCAGTAATGAACGTATTTTGACATTAGTGAACACAAAGATTTTCGACACGAGAAACTGAAACCAAACTATAAAACAACATAGTAAAAAGTCATAGAAGTGTATTTTTGTATTAAAAAACAAGTTCCAAAAAATTAGATCCATACAAGATAATATTAGAAAAGTTTGTAGTGGTGAAATTGTGGAGACTCTTATAATTTGTTATTAGGTTGTAAATAAATGTGTTGCAGTCGACATAAAACAAGCATTTGCAATAAATAATACTTATTTACAAGTTAAAATTGAGAATTGTTTTACTGGGAAAAACTTAAAACCAGATATTAAGGCTAATATAAAGTCTTTAAAGATACAATCCCTCAAATAATGTCCATCATTCAATTAAACTCGATTTGCAAGTAAAATAACTTTAAAAAGTATGACATTTTTTTTTTAAAACAAACAATTTTACACACGATGCTCTTGCACAAAAGATTGTTATGGATATAAATAAGATTGTAAATCTTGATTAGATGGGAAGTTTTTGCAGTGTAACAGAATTATGAGCTGACAAATAATATGCAGACGTGTGCAATTGAATAACATGTTTATTGTATTAACAAAATTTTGTGAATTTCCGCATGATACATGCTGAACATTTCATTCATCTTTTTAACATCTATCTATCTATCTATCTATCTGTCTGTCTGTCTGTCTGTCGTTCTATCTGTCTGTCTGTCTATCTATCTATCTATCTATCATCTATCTATCTATCTATCTATCTATCTATCTATCTATCTATCTATCTATCTATCTATCTATCTATCTATCTATCTATCTATCTATCTATCTATCTATCTATCTATCTATCTATCTGTCTGTCTGTCTGTTTATCTGTCTGTCTGTCTGTCTGTCTGTCTGTCTGTCTGTCTGTCTGTCTGTCTGTCTGTCGTTCTATCTGTCTGTCGTTCTATCTGTCTGTCTGTCTGTCTGTCTGTCTGTCTGTCTGTCTGTCTGTCTATCTATCTATCTATCTATCTATCTATCTATCTATCTATCTATCTATCTGTCTGTCTGTCTGTCTGTCTGTTTATCTGTCTGTCTGTCTGTCTGTCTGTCTGTCTGTCTGTCTGTCTGTCTGTCGTTCTATCTGTCTGTCGTTCTATCTGTCTGTCTGTCTGTCTATCTATCTATCTATCTATCTATCTATCTATCTATCTATCTATCTATCTATCTATCTATCTATCTATCTATCTATCTATCTATCTATCTATCTATCTGTAGCTCTAGCGGGTGTGCACTGACTGCCACTGTGGTCATTTCTACATATTTACAGTATAATAAGGAATAATCAAGGCTACATACAGCTTTTAAATTAAATCAAGTGCTTATCAGTGTGTAAATAGCTTGTTTACTTGTTTACTAGCCACATCAGCAGATTAGCAAAGTAAGCTCCATGATCTTCCTGCAAACAGTCGTGAGAAGCACCAGCTACTTCGTTCTCTGCTTTGTTTTCCTTGAGGATTTCTCTTCAGTGAGAGGTGGTGCATGAGGAACAGTTTGACGGTATATACCGTTTTCTTACATATGGTGTTTGATCACTTGAAAATGATTTGCTCACTGAATTTTTTTCCCCCTCAAATAAAAACTTTTACAAAAAGCTACACAAAGCTCTACAACGAGAACGTTTGTATTGGAACACTGTTTTTCCACCCATGTGAACCTTCTTTAAACTGTTACCACAAACTTGGAGGCACACAATGGTGTAGGACGTCTTTGAATGTTGGAAATTACATTTTTTGACAAAGCTCCTGTGCACAAAGTTAGCTTCATGAAGATCTCCTGTTATAAAGTGCTAAATTTTTTTGAACACATTTTTTATGAATGTGAAAGCTGACTGCACCCCAGACCTCCTCACTCTTGTAGCTGAATGAATCTTACACAAATCTCCACAGAATCCAGTGGAACATCTTCCCAAAACAGAGTGGATTTTATTATAACAGCAAATGGGAACTAAACATGGAATTGGATGTTCAAAAAGTACATATCAAACGTATGCTCTATGCACAAACTTTTATCCATTTAGTGAATTTTATTGGCAATACTCTATGTGTTATTGCCACGTTAAAAAGGTATATTAAAGACTGAAGTCTCAGCAATATTAAAAAATTGCGAAATTACAAGAATAAAATTGTAGCAATACAACAAAATATTTTAACTTTATTCCCATATTGCTGTGACTTCATTCTTGTAATCTTCTAATCTAATCTAAAAAAATATATATATATATTTTCTTTATTTATTGACCATGGCACTAAAAAGCTGTCCTATTTGCTCCCATCACTGCTACGTGACGTGACATCCAACGTTAGCCGCAAAAAAGTTGCACATGCATCTCAAATTCGCTCCAACAAAGACAAACAAACCATCTCTTCACCATCAGGGTGAGAGAAAACATCTTCATTTCATCTGCAATACCGATCGCATATCAGCGAATAGATCTCCGGTCAGCGCCTCTGTAAGTTTACTGGGAAAAAAAAAAAAGTCTAGAGATAATAATAATATCTATTTTAGTTTTTTTTTTCCCCGGGAAATGAGTTTAAGTATCAGATTTGGCCCCGAGTGAAACATAGAAGCAATTTGAACCTTTAATCTGATCTAACGCTGTTTAATTCTGCAGGAACGACCCCCCAAATGGCTATAAAACAGCAGATAATATGAATATCTGTAATTTTGCAGTAATAATGCAGGTCACACACTGAGGAAGGAAAAAGAAAAGTGCAGAAAGCAGAGGTAGACTTTGTGTAGATGGAGGTGAGTAATGAATCACTTTTAATACTTTTGTCCTTTTTAATCCGTTTCTTAACTCAATCCCTCCCCCCCTCTTTTTTTATTTCTCCTCCATCCAAAAACCCTGCTGGTCACTTTGTATTCCCCTACAGAGCACCGAGAGACATTTTTAAATTAAACCTGCCACCTAGGGACCAGAATCACTCCAGCTCTTCTCATATCTGTTACTGAGGCATGCTGGAGATTCTCCAAGCACTCAATCAATCATTTCCTGAAGAGTTTCTGATATTCAGTATGGCAAGATATAGATATTTTTTTAATGAATCTGCTCGGCTGATATGAGAGAATGCACCTGCAGTCAAGCGATCTCTAATTGGTGAACCTGACTCTTGGCAGGTTCTTCTGCAGAATATATCAAATGCTGCAAAAAAAACCCTCAAGCTCATATATGGAATAGAAGATTTAGGGGTGTGATATTGGAAGATAATTAACAGTGAGCTTGTGTAATGGTGCTCGAGCTAAATTTATGCAATTATTATTAAATACAGTAGATATACTGACTAACATGCCATACCATGAAACTAGCCATTTTCATGCTCCTTTATGGTTCATGTTTGCTAGCAAGATGGGGTTTTAATTTATATATATATATATATATATATATATATATATATATATATATATATATATATATATATATATATATATATATATGGTATTATTTAGTTCTTTAGCATGTCAATTAAATTTGTTAATTTAGTTGTGAAATAACATTTGAATTAATTTACGAGGTCAGACAGGAGTCTCCCTGGACTGTGATGTTTGCGAATGATATTGTGATTAGTAGTGAGAATAGGGAGCAGGTGGAGAAGAGCCTGGAGAGGAATGAAAGTCAGTAGGAGTAAGACAGAGTACATGTGTGTGAATGAGAGGAAGGGCAGTGGAGTGGTACGGTTGCAGGGAGAAAAGGTGAAGAAGGTGGAGGAGTTCAGGTACCTGAAAAAGTTTATAGGACTGTGGTGAGACCTGAGATGTTGTATGGATTAGAGACAGTGGCATTGAGTAAAAGACAGGAGGTGGAGCTGGAGGTAGCAGAGCTGAAGATGTTGAGGTTTTGGTTGGGAGTGACGACGATGGACAGGATTAGAAATGAGTTTATTAGAGGGACAGCACATGTAGGATGTTTTGGAGACAAGGTGAGGGAGGTGAGATTGAGATGGTTTGGACATGTGCAGAGGAGGGACATGGGGTATATCAGTAGGAGAATGCTGAGTATGGAGCCACCAGGAAGGAGGAAAAGAGGAAGACCAAGGAGGAGGTTTATGGATGTGGTGAGGGAAGACATGCAGGTAGTTGGTTTGAAAGAGGCAGATGTAGAGGACAGGGGGTATGGAGACGGATGATCCACTGTGGCGCCCCCTAATGGGAGCAGCCAAAAGAAGAAGAACATTTAAATCAATTTATTATTCCATCTTTTTTTTTTGGAAGTACCCTCAAACCAAAATGTCACAACGATAGGTTAAAATAAAAAAAAAACACAGACAAACACATGACTAGCACGTCATCGACGGCGGCTTTTGTAATGAATAATGTACTGTAATTGTGTAATTTTGGGCATTTGGTTTTTGATGACCACATCATAGAGGTTTAGTTTGCTTCCCTATTCGGGAGAATTTAGTAAAAGTATGCAGCATACGGTTTGAAGAGCTTTTCAACAGGCAAAACTGTGGACAAATTGAATCACAAACACAAGCTGTAATCAGTAATCAATCGCAGAATGTGAAAAATAAAGTTCTTTATTCCTCTTTGACGGCAGCAATTCATCAAATGCATATTTATTATTAAGCAATAAGTCACACTACGAAGATGAAAGTTCGTGCACACCTGACAAAAAAAGATTTGCTTTTTAAACATCCCATTTCATATTACTCTTTTAATTACCTCCAATCTTCTGGAAGGATGTTTCACTAAATTTTGTGAAGATTTGTGTGAGATTCAGCCAAAAGTCTGTTAGTAAAGTCAGGTACTGATGTAGGTGAGAAGGTGAGAAGGCCTGGGGTGCAGTCAGCGTTCACCTTCATCCCAAAGATGTTCAATACGGTTGGAGCTCTATACTGTAGCAGGAGATCTTCCACCTCCAACCCATGTAAAGTAGATCTTCATGAAGCTGGCTTTGTGCATTGTCATGATGGAGAAGTTTTGGGTCTTGAAGTTCAAGCAAAGAGAAAATGTAATGCTTCTGCATCCAACGACATCTTGTTCAATTGTGTGCCTCCAGCATTGTGGAAACAGTTTGGAGAAGAACCACATAAGACAGGGAAGGTCAGATGCCCCAAATATTTTGCCCATATAGTGTATCTCCAAGGAGCTGGCATTGTGGAAGAGGTTTGGGTCTTCTATTTAAAGCAAAGGAAAAAGTTCATTTGAACACATGTTCCTCAAACTTTGTGTTAACAGTTTGGAGAAGAACCGCATGAGGCTGGAAAATGAGCAATACTTTTGTACATGTAGTGTAGTAATATTATAATATTATCTATAATATTGTATATAATTATAATATATTATAGTAATGTTATAGCCAGTTGAGAGTGGATTCTTTTTTGAGGCTGGTTCATCTCCAGGTTTCTTCCTCATACCATGTCAGGGAGCTTTTTGCCATTGTGACTACCCACATTAGAGATACAGATGCTAAAGGAGAATGTCAGTTGTTAAAAGTGCTATGCTAATAAAATTAAATTTAATTGACGTAAATATTTAATGTAACTGAAACAAGTTCCTGTTCTCATTCATATTAAAGCAGCCCTCGATAAACGCCCTTGTTTCCTCACCAGCCTTGTTTTTAAACCCGGATCTGTTACCTAAGGAACCAAAATGACTTTCCTGTAGTGGAGAACCGCTTCATACAGAAATCTTTATGAAATTATTTAATTACGTTTATCTTGGATTGCTTGACTGAGCTGTAAGTATAGTAATGATAAAATAATAATTACAAAAAAATTATTTAAAAAAATTATATAAAATAATCAATTACAGCAACTGCTGCTTTTACTGGAAAAAAAAAAGTTTTGCAAATTCAACAGAGCTTTTGTGTATGAATGCTGTGATAAAATGCTTACAAATGTTCCTCCAATGCAATTTTCATCTATAACCTTACATTCAAACCTTGTTAGGATTCTTTAATACTTCTCGAATCTTCTAATAACTTCCTGTGGGATTCCAGGGTGTCCACCTTTACACCACATGGCAACCTGTCAGATATTGACTTTTACTCTCATGTCGATCAGAATTTATTTATAGCTGCAACTAAATCATGCTTTGTCGCTGGCTTTTCATGTTGACCTTTAGGATGACCTCTACAGACATCTGCTTCTTTGGAGTAGTTTTGATACTGACTTCAGTCTGCAGTGGTCAGTATCAAAACTGCTCCGAAGCAAGCATATGTCTGTAGAGGTCAAACAGAACAGCCCACAAGAGCTGCAGTTTTGGAGATGCTCTGACCCAGTCGTCTAGACGTCACAATTTGTCAAACTCACTCAAATACTTACGCTCGCCCATTTTTCCTGCTTCTAACACATCAATTTTTTTGGAGAACATTTTCATTGACTGCCTAATAAATAAATCCACTTACTAACAAGGGCCATGATGAAAAGATCTTCAGTGTTCTTCACTTCACTGCTCATAATGTTCTAATGTCACAATGTTATGCCTGTTCAATGTATATATATATTGTAGACCACAACATTAAATGTAACTCTGAATGCACAAAAATGTCATTATTTTATATAATTTTTGTGATTTCAAATTCCAGCCACACCAAGCTGCCACTCCTGGGCCCCTGAGCAAGGCCCTTAACCCCATAGCTTCTCAGTTGTATGATGTGATAAATGTAAGTTTTTCTGCATAATGCCATAAATGTAAATGTTATAAAGCAGAATTTTACCCATTGGCTCCTTCTTGCATCCCTGTTTTCCCATAACAGCACATTCCCGTGTGTCTAACAGACTTCCTCTATATCAAAAGGCAAGATCTAACAATCTTCCTGCCTCTCTTTCTTTCGTTCTCCATCTTTGCGATCAGACGTGAACTTCACAGGCACCAAAAGAAAAGAAAATGTTCGTGCTTTTCAAACGCCTGTCATTGTGCATCATCCGGACGCACTCCTTCCATTTTCATAACAGGAAATGTGCACGCGCCAATCTCATTTCCAATCTCTCTCTCCCCAGCTGTTTCACCGCAGCCACTTCTGCAATAGGCTTTCCGAACCTCTCCAAAGTAATTACACCGCTCCGTCTCCCTCTTTCCTGCTCTCTCTCTCTCTAAAACTCTCTCTTTTTCCACCCACACGCTCGCAGTGCAGAGACGCTGCTGTCCCGCATTGTTCTCTCACGGCCTGCCGCTGCCTGAGGAGAACAGAGGAGAAGAGGGAAAAGAAGGAATGGGGGTGGGATGGGGGGATGGTGGTCTGTCTTCTCTCTTTTTCTATCTTTCTCTGTCACTGTCTCTCTGTAGCCAAATGGGAGTCACACTCTGGGCAGGTGGCACTAATTACACACTCTGTGACAGTCTGCACTCCAATCAGTCTCAACGCAATCAGCGCTTAGGGCTGAGTAAGTGATTCCATGCTCACTTTCTCTTTCCTCGCTCCTTCTTTCTTGCATGATTACACTGATGTCTGACTGCTGGACCTGTTCAGATCAGGCCTCCACCGCACCCCACTGATAACACACCGAATGCAGGCTTTTCTTATTCTATTTGGACTAAAGGAAGAAATAAAAAAGACAAAAGTGAATTTTTTTCCAGTCATATGTTGTTCTTTCTCAAACTGTTACCAGGAACTTGGAGGCACACAAATGTATAAGATGTCTTTGGATGTGGAAGCACAGAATCTTCCGTTTACTCGAACTAAGATACCAAACCTGTTTCAGCATCACAATGACCCTGTGAACAAAGCCAGCTCAATGAAGATATGGGTTGAAGTGGAAGATCTTGAGTGGAAGGTCTTCACTATTCATCAGTAACTGACCTAAACCTTACTAAAATCCTTGTGTCTGAATCTCCACAAAAGACTAAGGTAATTATAACGGCAACTTGGATGTTCAAAAAGACACCAATCTTATGTATGTCCATAGACTTTCAGCATATAATATAAGTATTTAAGGGTAGGGGTAATTCATTAGATAGACTTCAGATCATAAGATCGTGAGTTCAAATCCCACCACCACCAAGTTGCCACTGTGGGTCCCCTAAGTAGGGCCCTTCACCCTCAGTTGTGTAAATATGAGATAGTATCAAAAAGTTTAGAGTCCAATGGTGTAACTGGTGCTATTCTGACTCACGTGTGTTACCACATCTGCGATTTCATCACACAGCAAGCTAGAACAAACTCAATATTCAGCATGAAACTGGGCAAATCTGCCACAGAGACATTTGACATGACATACGGCGACGAGTCGTTCGAGGTGTTTCACTGGAAGACGACGAGAGATCAGGAATAACTTCGACAAGCTCAACCTCCAGAAATGTCGAAACTATTCGGCAACTTGTGCATGATGATCGTCAGAGAGCAATCCACATGATCTCACTTCTCGTCAAATTTGGCTCCTGCAGACTTGATCCTCTTTCTGAAGATGAACCTCTAAGGTTGCCGTTTTGACACCATTGCGGAGATCCAGCGTAAATCGCCAAAGGTTTCGAAAAGAAGACTTTCAGGACACGTTCTAGAAGTGGCAGGAACTCTGGGGGTGCCCTTTTGCCGTGCAAGGGGACTATTTTGAAGGGGATCGTGTGTAAATGTAGATAAATGAAGTACTTTCTTGTAAACAGAGCGAGTCTCAAAGTTTTTATACCACCTCGTAAGCTCTGGATAATGGCTTCTGACAAATGCCCTTAATGTAACTGTCCTGCTATCCAAGCTATAAGCGCTAGCCAAACTACTGACAGCTGATGAATATTTGTTTCGAGGTGAAGAATCCAAACCAAACATCATTCAATTGCGAAAACATCCTGCCTGGTTTGCTCTGTTTGATTTGCTGCAGAAACACTGCAGGGTTCCTCCGTGCCAGATGAAAGCCACTTTCGAGGGAAATAGAGAGTATGCGGACTAATCACTGTCAAGAAATAAAGTCTACGCCAAGTGCATTTCTTACCTCAGGGCCATAATTACAAGTCGGAAAAAAAGATAATGGAGGCCGAGTCTTTGGATCTGTCGTGTTTAATAAGTGATGTGCGATGACTTTGTGAGTAATCATTGTGTCATGTCACTACTGCATTGTTTGGAGTGCTTTCTAAAGGAGTACAGAGATTATATTTGATGTAGGGTTTGGAGAAAAAAAAAGATTAAGCCAGCTATCCGACATTTCGAAAGCAAATTTTGACAACTTTGGAACGCAACTAGAAAAGAGTTTCTTTGAAGAGCTTGAACACTGCATTGGATTGGAAACACATTGTTACAAGACTTGGGGGACCTAATTATGACTGCATTAAATGATACACATATTATTAGCATCTCTGTAGCTGTTTTTTATACAATAGCAGTGTCGGATTCTCGAAGCTGATTGGTCGTTCTTTTTCAGTGAAACATTGAAAATCCCATTTCACATTGAGTCCTTATTTGGTGTTAAAAGAACCTCCATTAGTCTGGAAAGATGTTTCACCAGATTTTGGTCAGGCAGTAATGTAGGTGAGGTGGGGGGGCCTGGGGCATATTCAGCATTCCACTTTATATAAGAGGTGTTTAATACAGTAGGTGAGAGCAATGAGGTCAGAGCACTATAACAGGCCACATCATATCTTAATGGCGCTGACCATGTACACAGGGGCATTGTCATAATGGAACAGGTTTGGGTCCCCTAGTTCAAATAAAGGAAAATTTCAGTTTGAGGAAGAAGTCAGTGCCTCCCTTTGGCAAAATAATGGAGTTTTATCATATAATACCTGATGAGGTTCGAGGATACATGGAAAGGGATTTGAGACCTTTCCTCCATACAGTATCTTGCCAGATCCTTTTCAAGGTTCAGTGCAGGGGGCTGTGATGGCCATAGCATGGCCTTTATTATGTTAAATATTATCCTGCTGGAAGATCCAACCATGACCATCTTTTTATCTGTCCACTTGCTTATTTCTGGATGTTTTGGTCCATCTATTTATCCATCCATCCATCCATCTATCTTTACATTTGTCCATCCGTCTGTCTGTCTGTCTGTCTGTCTGTCTGTCTGTCTGTTCATTTTTATATCTGTCTCAGTCAGTCCATATATTCAACCTATCTATCTCTCTGTATGTTTGTCTGTCTGTCTTAAGTCTGTCCTACATCCATCCACCCATCCGTCCATCCATTAATCCATCCATCCATCCATCCATCTATCCATCCTATTAGTTATTTGTGCCATTATTAGTAAATGACTATCTATCTATCTATCTATCTATCTATCTATCTATCTATCTATCTATCTATCTATCTATCTATCTATCTATCTATCTATCTATCTATCTATCTATCTATCTATCTATCTATCTATCTATCTATCTGGCTGCCTGTCTAGCTATTGTAATTTACTTAATGTTTTAGAAATAATACACATCCTGGTATTAACAGTAGGTCTGTTGATCGAAAGCTGAAAAGTTGTTTAACCTTAAAAGTAATGTCTGAAGAACACAGCATGCACTCAGCTTAAAAATGAATTTAACAAATTTTCAGGGTTAAGTGAAACTCTAGCAGATGTGTCTCGAGGTGAGAATGTGTGTGTGTGTGTGTGTGTGTGTGTGTGTGTGTGTGTGTGTGTGTGTGTGTGTGTGTGTGTGTGTGTGTGTGTGTGTGTGTGTTCGCAAAGGTTTTGGCTTGATTTAACATTTTACTTCTCTAGATATTACTTTTCTGCATTTTCTGAAAGCGTAAATTTCTGTATGGGGACATTTTTCAGATCCCATGTCCCCTACTAATAGCCGCCTCGCATTGTGGGGATTTTTGCCAGGTCCTCATAAGTAAAGCTGCTTTTGTTGATTTAGGTTAAGTGTAAAGCTAAGGTTAGAATCAAGTGTAAGCAAGGCTTTTTACAGCATTTATTATGACACATAATATACATTAAAATATATGGTACATATACATTAATAATAATAATAATAATAATAATAATAATAATAATAATGAGAATAATAATAATAATAATAATAATCATCAAGTCAATGAAGGGTCCTCACAAATATAGCACTGCATATCTGTGTGTTTGTGTGCAAAACATCTCATAACACACTGCTCCAAAAGCAATAGTTACCTCGTAATTTGGAACATTACAATATTTGTACAGTTAAAATTACAAATCCCAACAAATCGCATGCTCGTTATTTCGAGTGCACTTGGGTCTTTTTTAATATATATACATATTTATTTACTTATTCATCTCACAAAAGGACCCAAGCGGCACAGCGTTCCCTACAGCTTTAACACACACACACACACACACACACACACACACACACACACACACACACACAGAAACACTTCCGGATGCTCAGGATGCAAATTTCATTCTGAATAACAATGAGGTCAGTATGTACACATTAAATCAGTGCAAAAAAAAAAAGGTATATATATATATATATATATATATATATATATATATATATATATATATATATATATATATGCAAAAAAAAGGCAGTAGTGACAAGGACACACACACACGCACACACATGCAAGTACACAGTCGTGAAGTCCCAGCGTACCCGTGAGCATACTACGAGTGCGAACATCATAGATGAGCATCCCGGAGCTGATATATGGAGTGGTGATGAAAGAAGGCCATGCTTTCTGTCAGACAGTGATGAATTAACGCCTGAGCATAGATGCAGATTTCAGGGTTTGTGTGTCTGTGTGTGTGTGTGTGTGTGTGTGTGTGTGTGTGTGCGTGTGTGTGCGTGTGGAAACAGAGACGCTGGAAATGCAGCTTAAAGAGAAAAGGAGAGGTAGATGACTCGGACCGTAGATGATAAATGAAACGGATTGTTGAAATGTTGCAAGGGCTCAGTGTGCTGACACTGACTAAATAACTGTGTGTGTGTGTGTGTGTGTGTGTGTGTGTGTGTGTGTGTGTGTGTGTGTGTGTGTGTGTGTCAGAGAAAAACAAAACAAACCCAAAATACTTAGACCCAGGCTCAGAAATCTGATGTTGTCTGATAAAGAAACACATAAATCAGCTCATGTCACACTCTGAAAATGACAGCACTTTTTCCCCCCACAGCGAGCTATGAATTATGGGAAATCTCTTTATAATGAGACATGTATATGTATAAAAGTGCAAGGAAACAAACAGATGGATGAAATGGCTGTATTAGAATGTTTACTCTGCAGAAATGAGTGAAAATTGTGTTTAACTTGTTTCTGTAACAAAACTTCTAGAACTTCTAAGCTCTTTACTGTAAATCCTGGAATTATGAAGTTATATATACAAGGGAATTTTACTGTTCTATATAATAGTAGATTATAAGGTTTTCAATACAGTATAAGGAGATTATAAGGTTTATATTATAGGAAATTATAAAGTTCTATAGACAGTATAAGGAGATTATAGGGTTTATATAATAAGAGATTAAAAGGTTCTATAATAGGTGATTATAAAGTTTTATATACAGTATAAGGAGATGATAAAGAGATTAAAAGGTTTATTTAATAGGAGATCATAAGGTTCTTCAAATGTCTTTTTTTTTGTCTCTTTCTTTCTTTCTTTCTTTCTTTCTTTCTTTCTTTCTTTCTTTCTTTCTTTCTTTCTTTCTTTCCTTCTATTGCTTAGTTTTTCCTTCTTCTTTGTCTTTTTCTTTCTGTCCTTTTTCTTTCTCTATTTCTTTCTTTCTTTCTTTCTTTCTTTCTTTCTTTCTTTCTTTCTTTCTTTCTTTCTTTCTTTCTTTCTTTCTTTCTTCCTTTCTTTCTTTCTTTCTTTCTTTCTTTCTTTTGTGATTTGGAGGAAAGATGGACTTTACTAAAACCTTTCTATTGCTTAGTTTTTCCTTCCTTTTTTATTTTTCTTTCTGTCTTCTTTCTTTCTTTCTTTCTTTCTTTCTTTCTTTCTTTCTTCTTTCTTTCTTTCTTTCTTTCTTTCTTTCTTTCTTTCTTTAACGTTGTCTTCTTTCTTTCTTTCTTTCTTTCTTTTTCTTTAACATTGTCTTATTTCTTTCTTTCTTTCTTTCTTTCTTTTTCTTTAATATTGTCTTATTTCTTTCTTTCTTTCTTTCTTTCTTTCTTTCTTTCTTTCTTTCTTTCTTTCTTTCTTTCTTTCTTTAACGTTGTCTTCTTTCTTTCTTTCTTTCTTTCTTTTTCTTTAACATCGTCTTTCTTTCTTTCTTTCTTTCTTTCTTTCTTTCTTTCTTTCTTTCTTTCTTTCTTTCTTTCTTTCTTTCTTTCTTCCTTCCTTTTTTCAATCCCATGGAACTCTAATAGTTAGCTACAGAAGCTAAATCTTGATGTTCGGAGTCATTTGCTATCTTATGCTTGATGAGCATCTATTTGTGTTTGTACGCACAGAAATGTTAGTTAACACAGATTCTGGATAATAAATTGTGTTATTTATAAGAAATTGCTACCATCTGATTGCAGGTTCCTCTGGTGACGCTTTACCTCCAGCAGTGCTCTCAAACACACACACTGCTTTTTTCACCAGGGAAACTTTATTCTTCCTGTGCATCCCAAAAGCCCCCCTGAGCCTGCCATGTTAGTCCAGACTGCTCTTAATCCATGTATTCACACACACACACACACACACACACACACACACACACACACACACACGATGATCATATTAGATTGAAACTCGTTCTGGTCTCCACACAGAAAGTGGCCTTGAGGCTAATCAGTATCTGATCCTCCCTGAACATTTCAGCAGACAAGCCATCGTTCATTCTGTTTTCTTTTCTTTTCCTCTGCATGTCAGTCATCTTTTATTCCCCTGTTCTCATTTCTTCCTGACATCCCTCCTAATCTGCCGAGGATGATGCATCACGGGGAAGAGAAAATGAGCAAGCGATTACACTAAGCCGCTGCTATAATATCCAACAGTATGAAACAAAAAATCAAATAAAATAAGTCTTCAATTAAAGTGGAATCAGTGCAGTGTTGGCAGCGAGGTTTGCCGAGGATTAGCTTGGCGTCACGCATCTTTACGGCCGCTACAGGACACGAGATTACAGGAGAGTCGCCGAGCTCTGTGGGTTCCTTCCTTCGGTTTTTCCCTCACGCTGGATTTCTTGAGAGGAACGTTTTCAGCTGAGGAGAATTTGGCCTCAAATCAGAGCTATCGATTGCTTCCTAGTGACTGTAATGATTTCTTCTTCCTCTGTAATCTGGTGTCACGTCAGCTCTCTTTCTCCACGTGTGTGTGTGTGTGTGTGTGTGTGTGTATGTGTGTGTGTGTGAGCTTAAGGTCAATGAAATGATCCTTCTTTTACTAAAAAACACCTAATAGAGCAGAACATTAGCCTGCTTTTTCCTGGTGCTCAGATCCAGAACATGTGATCAGTGACATGGAACTACACTCCAGGGACTAAAGTATTGGGACACCTGATACCATCCTTCTTATCCAAACTTCTTTCTTTCTTTCTTTTTTTCTTTCTCTCTCTCTCTCTCTCTCTCTCTCTCTCTCTCTCTCTCTCTCAGTCTTTTCTTTCTTTTTCTTTCTTTCTCTCTCTCTCTCTCTCTCTCTCTCTCTCAGTCTTTTCTTTCTTTCTTTCCTACTTTCTTTCTTTCTTTCTTCCTCTCTCTCTCTCTCTGTCTTTCTTTCTTTCTTTCTTTCTTTCTTTCTTTCTTTCTTTCTTTCTTTCTTTCTTTCAGTCTTTTCTTTCTTTCTTTCTTTCTTTCTTTCTTTCTTTCTTTCTTTCTTTCTTTCTTTCTTTCTTTCTCTCTCTCTCTCTCTCTCTCTCTCTCTCGCCTCTCTCATGGCTCAATTTGAGTCAAACTCACATCATTCCTGAAACTCATTGCAGTGACTTTTTTTCCAGATTCGTTTGTATTTGTGCTTTATAAACCAGATCAGGATCAGAACACATAGTGATGTTTGTGCATGTGTGTGTGTGTGTGTGTGTGTGTGTGTGTGTGTGTGTCTGTGTGTGTGTTTTGGTATCATTAGCTTGTTTTATTAGGTTTATATACTTTATTATAGTAGTTGCCACCAGGCAGGGTTAAAAATAATGAGGTGGATGACATCGTTCCTAATTAATATGATAAAAGAGGAATAAACGATTCAGGAAAACCAGCGTCAGTGTGTCAACATCCTTATAATAGCACATCACTTTCATACTTAATGTCTCATAGCTCATGCTGACTCGATCTCACATCATTCCTGTATCACACTTCAGTCACTCATCCAGATCTCACTTTTTCACTCTTAAACCGAAGTCTGCATCGTAACACGTAGCATTTGGTGTGTACATGTCTGTTGGTGTGTGTGTGTGTGTGTGTGTGTGTGTGTGTGTGTAAGACTGTGTTTCATCAGTGTTAATGGATCTAATCCGTGCCTCAGGTGAACCATTATCCAGACCTTTGAAGCTGTGTGAGGTTCAGGCCGGGATAGAACATCACGATCCGGCTTCGTTTTGTCGCTTCTTATCTTTCCACTTCACATGCTAGTCAACAAAGATTAGCATCTTCAGCTGCTCTGAGAGAAAACATGCTGTGGGTTTGATTCAATCAGCAGCTACCGTGTGTATGTGTGTATATATGTGTGTGTGTGTGTGTGTGTGTGTGTGTGTGTGTGAGTGTGTGTGTGAGAGAGAGAGAGAGAGAGAGAGAGAGAGAGAGAGAAAGAGAGATGAATTAACCCATTTAATCATGTTGTGTTGTAAGGGTGAGAACCCTCATTTCTCTCAAAGATCTCCTCTGTGTGCAGTCTTTAAATCGACGTGATCCTGTGCTATCCTGTAATGCCCTAAAAACCATCTCACAACCCACACACACACACTCAGACAGGCGCTCTGTGGGCGTCGGGGTGTGTAGCGTGTCCGCTTCTGCTGGTTAATGGCTTTGAGCTCAGGGGAAAAGCGCTGTTAAATTAAGCATGGCCTCACACACTCTACCTCATTAATCGGTGTATGCAGCAGACCGCCCTGTCTGCCCCTACACTTTCCCCTAAAGTCAACAACTGTCTTCTTCACTCGCGGCTCTGGTCAATTACTCACACTCTTTCTCTCTTCTTTTTTTCTTTAAACCAGTGTCTCTTTTTAACCAGAGCTCTAACTGGATGTGATGGGAAGCACACGCACCATAAGACCAGAGGATATTAATAATACTGCCGCACCTCCGACACCTATTTCTGCGGCTCGCACGCTTTCATTAAACCGCCTCCCAGCGGCTCGAATTAGAGCCGAATGATCATTTCGGAAGGCCATTCTCCGAGTTACAATCTGCTCAAGGACCTGCGTCTTAATCTATTTTAATTTCCGAGACCGCAGAAATCTTTTTCTTCCTTCCCCGCGACTGGAACGACACCTTTTTTTAGGAATCTCCAGCGATGCAGAAGATGAGGTGAACAAACCGTGAGCGCATTTCTAAAACGCTATTACGAATTAGTGATTCACATCAAGGCTCCCTTATCTACCGTTATTTAATCACTCAGTAAAGAACGGAGGCTTGTTCGAGGGATAAAACTCCTCAGAAGTTTGCAACAAATGGTGCTAAACGTTTATTTTACCTCAGAGGTCTCCCAGTATTGAAAAATTGAAGCTTCCTCCAGGATCAGTTCTGTAGTGTTTTGATTAACAACTGCCAACATGATCATCACGACTAGCATGAAACTTTCCTGTCACTTGAACTAGGAGACCCAAACCTGTCAACAAAGCCAGCTCCATGAAGATCTGCTTCACATGGGTTGAAGTGAAAGATCTCCTGCTATAGAGTTTCAATTTTACTGAACACCTTTGGGATGAATGTAAACACTGAGTGATCTCCAGGCCTTCTCACTTTCTCACCCAGATCAGTACCTGACTTTACTAACACACTTGTGGAGGAATGAATCTCCACAAAATCTAGTGGAACATCTTCCCAGAAGTGTGGAGTTCATTATTACAGCAAATGACTACTAAATGTACAATGTGATGTTCAAAGAGAATATACAAAACCTTATATTGAGGTGTTGTCAAGACACAAATCCAATAACAAAAGTTAAAAAACACAGAAAATGAATAAAGTTCAGGATCCAGGCTTCTGGTGTCTGGTGAACAAATGTCTTCCTGATCTCTCGTCGTCTTCCAGCGATGTTCTTCCACTCTTGAAGCGTGTGTGTCGCTCAGAACACCTCAGATGGCTCCTTGCAGTCGTTTTGAAGACTCATTTCACGTTTGCTCTTTGTTCTGACTTGCTGTCCGTGATCAAATCGCAGACGGGGTAACGCATGTGGTATGTTGTGCTCGAGTGTGAATATAATATAAATAATATATATTTTATGCATATCAGAAACACACAATAATGAAAAGGTAAAAAAGTTAAAGGCACCATAGTGTCCACAAACATTTGTCCATATAATGTTACAGATGGTCCCTTATTTTCAATGTGTTTTCTTCATGTTTCCTCGAACCTTGCCACGCCTCTTTTTCCTGCTCAGAGAAGATCATTTTCTCTCACAAATGACAAGCTGAAAATCAAAACTATTCACAGCTTCACATTGGTGGGAATTTGACACGTGTTCTTTTTCCACTATGTGACAAAGCTGAGGCTTTAGGGCTGTTTGGGTTTGAGATATCTAAGATATCTTAAAGATCTATCCTCGTATTGAGGAGCTATAAGGCAGTAAAGATTTCTGTTAATGCACAGACTCTACTGGCTACATGTAAGGAATAAAATACCCGTAGACATGCAAACAATGTGGTGTGATGAAGTGAAGTCACGATTACTAACCCTACACTAATTACATTGCAATGAAATTGCTTTGTGTTTCATCTTCTTTGTGTTTCTGACAGACATCATCTTCCGAACGAGACTGAGCATGAACATGACCAGCGGGTGAATACACACAACTCTCAGGAGGCAGCAGCCCACAGTGGAACCAACACAGAGGTGGATCAAGCAAGCTGAAAAATGACCTGAAGGAAAAGAGACTACACATAAAAAAAGCAGCTGGCGATGTCACCCTTGATTTCCAACCATGAAGAAATGTTTTCTGAAATCCAGTGACTCCCGGAGCAACATACTGGCTTTGAGCTCGTCATCGTCCAGACGTAAACTAGACTTACTGGTGCTGATGGAAAATTCACAGCACATGGAGAGAGCAGAACAGATTAAAGAAAACATTTAAAGAGGTCAAAAGGAGGGTGTTGGTATGGTGGTCCAGGTGGCTGTACAGATTGTTGTGAGGTTTTCGCTTCAAGTGCAAACGGAAAGAAGAAAATAACGATGTACATACACAAAAAAAAGAAAGGAAAAAAAAAGGTGCAAAAAATATATAATATTATTAAACAAACAAACAAAAATAAATAAATAAATAAATAAATAAATAAATAAATAAATAAATAAATAAATAAATAAATAAAAAGGAAATGTATAAAATGGTAAGAATAACTAAGAGTTAAAAGGTAAAGAAAGGATGAAAGACTTATATACAAACCACCAAAGGTAAATAATTAAATAAATAATTAATTAATTATAAATATGATCAAATAAGAAAGAAAGAAAGAAAGAAATTGCAACAATTTTAAATGAAATGTAAACTGAAGAAAGTAAAACAAGTAAGCAAATGAAAAACAAGCTAAAATAAATAAATAAATAAATAAATAAATAAATAAGCAAACAAACAAATAAAAAATTATTCTTATAAGAATGAAAAGAAAGAAAGAAAGAAAGAAAGAAAGAAAGAAAGAAAGAAAGAAAAAAAAAAGAAAGGTAATGAGTGGATTAAGTAGGCAGTGTGTTAGGATTAGGATTAGGATTGGGATTTGTGGAATTTATATTGTAGTGGGAATGTAGATCAGATTTATTTGTCTGAAAAGCAGGAATAAATCTCCTGATGAGAACGAATAGTCTAATCACTAGTCAGGCTTTCAGACCTGAGCACCATGACGCTTTGCTCAACGTTAGATATTCGGAGTTATTCGGTGGCTCGTGACACCTCGCTAGCCAGCAAAGTAAATGACAGTTTATACAGCCACTTACTGGCTTTCTTCCCTGCAGTAATCATATAGCGCTCATGCTAACTGACAGTGGCAGAGTGTGTGTATGTGTGAAGCTCTCCAACCCGACTCCCAGATCATCTAAAAGCTTTTTCATCCCATTAGACCTGTGTAATTCACTCATTTAGTGCCTGTTGCTTTCCTCCTGTCACTCCACACACTTTTCTTAGCACACTCTCTGACAGCTAAGATGAAGATAGAAGAAGAGGGAGAATATCACCGAGGTGAAGAGTGGAAAGGAATTTAAAAATACCTTTACTGTGTGGAGAAATGACTGAAAGTGAATATTTAAACACAACAAACCCTGGACAAGGTCAGTTCTGCAGTTCAGTTCATGAGAAAGGTCAGAGGGGAACCACCAGAGAACTGGTTCCACCTGCCAAGGAGGCAACATTAACTCATAAAACCAATTTTTACGACTGTGGTGAACACAAAAGCAACTCAAATGCACATACTATGGTGAGCTACACCAGCATCAAGAACATGTTGGATTTTACTCCAGGTAGCATGTAGCTCAAGGTTCAACGTTGCATGTTGCATGTTCTGAGATGTTTTTCTGCTCAGCACGGTTATACAGAGCGGTGCAATCAGATCAATGCAGCGCTTTGTAAGGGTTATGAAGAGTTCCAGATCTTCCAGGAAGTGTTTAGTGGCATTTATTGTCTCTAAGTAATTTCAAGAAGGAGAAAGAAAGAGGCCAATGAGTAAACATCTGATGCAGGAACCTAAGTGTGAAGAGGGTCTAACCTGCTTCTTAGCTCTTTAACAGCATAAAATGTAACACCATATTGACAAAGGTTTGTGGAGAGCTGAGCAGAAGATTGGTACATGTTTTCTTGAACATCCACATTCCACATTTAATTCCCATTTGCCTCATTTATTCCCCTCCACTCTTCTGGGAAGATGTTCCATTTTGTGGAGATTTGTGAAGATTCCTTCATCCACAAGTCCTTCTTTCCCCCAAATCACAAAAGAAAGAAAGAAAGAAAGAAAGAAAGAAAGAAAGAAAGAAAGAAAGAAAGAAAGAAAGAAAGAAAGAAAGAAAGAAAGAAAGAAAGAAAGAAAGAATCATAAACAGAAAAAAATTAAATTAAACCAAAAGAACGAAAAAGTTCTTCAAGTAAGCAAAGTAAATAAATAAATAAATAAATAAATAAATAAACAGCCCAAACGAACCTGCAAATAAATAAATAAATAAATAAATAAATAAATAAATAAATAGTCATTTGCCTTATTAGTCCCAATAATAACCTTCACTTTTCTGGAAATCTGTTCCAATAGATGTTGTGACGAGGATATTAGTAAAGTTCGGTTCTGATGTAGATGATGTGAGGAGGCCTGGGGTGCAGTCAGTATTTACATTCATTGCATGAAGTTCTTCAATAGGGTTGGAGCTCTATATCAGGAGATCTTCCTCTACAAACCATAGAAAGCAGATCTTCATGGAGCTGGTTCTGTGCACAGGAGCATTGTGATGCTGGAACAGCTTTGGGTCTCCCAGTGAAGGGAAATTTTCATGTTATCACATCCAAAGAAATGTTATACACTTGTGTGTCTCCAACTTAGTGATAACAGTTTTTGGCTGAAAGATTACAATATGTTTGTCTCTGTAGTGTATGAATGTCATAAATAAAGGTTATTCCTTCCTTATTACATAACAGTGGCTTTCAGACAAGTTGTGTCATGAAGTGGTTTTTATCTTCACCCCAACTTTCTGCCTTTCTTCTTCTGAAGGTAAACAAACTTCAAAATGCTGCACAAACAGACTTTGGAATGTAATTTTACATGTGGGTGTGAAATCTCCAAAAGCAAAACGCTGCATTTTCAGAATGTCGTAGAGAAAAAAAAAAAGCCTGTCAACATTCCACTGGGTGAAAAGTTTCCCCCAGACGAAGAATAATAATAGTATGAGTAACTACAAGGTACATTCACATGGACAACAGGGTCAAGACAACTGGATGGATGTACACACAAAAAGAGAGCCTCTGGGGTTTCTTCGTTGATGTTCTGCTGTTCCCTGAAGAGCCTTCAGAGGATTGTCTGCATCTTGGATGTCTTTAGGAGAATGGGAGGCGTTTTAGTCGACACTTCTGTGGTTTGAACTTCGATTCGGCCTTCTGAACCCCTGTGACAGACAAGTTTCTTCCCGGAGCACATTTCAAGTGGAGCCTTTTGAGAGTTAGACCCAATAACCGTCTAAAGAATCAGTTTGCGGGTAATACAGCTACATCTGTGGCTATTGATAGCACCTTGCCAAGTCATATTCGAGCTAACAGCAGCTCTTAGAGCTCTTAGTCACAGTCAGGTAAGCACACAGCTGTGTATCGAACGTGGCGAAAATAACACATTAACCATGGAGTCACTGCAGACCCCCGAGGCCCTCGATCAATGAACAGGTCTCACCCTGTGCAGCAAAGGCCATTATGGTTCCTGCAGAGGGAGAATAAGAGCTTGGGAGAAAAGGAAGCAATTCAGCGCACTTATTGTCGCTGCAAATCCACAGACTCGACCTGTAATCAAATTCTACAAGTTTAGAGTAAAGTGTTTCTATATTCAATAAGACATTTTTTTTTAAATGATTGACATGTTGTGATATATATTTATATATCCCCCCATCCTGAAGGTTGCCATAATCACACACTAATTCCGGTGCTATGATTGGGGTCATAGAGCACAGTGTCTTTTTAGGATTAAACAAATCTCCTGATATGGCGCATGGTGATGATGTCAGAAGTACATCCAGTCCAGAATCTAATCTTCAAGGACTGTGGCAAATCGCTACAAAAAATTGTCGTCATTTGGACTAAGATATCACAGACTCACTATCAGCATGCTTGACATATACACTGTATGGCCCAAAGTTTGTGCACCCCTAAATATTACACCCATATGTGCTTCTTAAGCATTACATTCTAAATAGTAATAATGATAGCAAGCCCTTATATTGTCCTTATGAATGAATATATATATATTTCTTTTTATATATAAAAAAACAAAAACAAAGACTGATCCAAAGCTATCGTGTGATTTTGGTCGCATTTAATTAGCTTTTGCAATAAAAGCCTACACATCTCTCTATCTCTGCCATATGTCTATATAGATGGTAGGTTAGCGGTTAAGACATTTGCTGTTAGACATTGTCCACTGGATTGAAAGATCACAAGTTAAAGGTGTCGCTGCTGGGCCCTTTCTCCTTGTCTCATTACTTCTTTTTTGGGGGGTTAGTGCAGTGGATAAGGCAATGGACTCTAGAGTGGCAGATTACAAGTTCAAATCCCAGCACCACAACACCAAACTGCTGTTGCTGGGTCCCTAAACAAGGCTCCTAACCCCACAATGCTCATTTTAAGTTGCTCTGTATAAAGGTGTCTTCCTAAATGTAATATTTAAGCCCTAACATCATCTTTTACATTCTGAGTGGAATTCAAAGAAGCGAAGAGTTTCTCTTAGAATACTTAAAAACTGGACACAGTTTATAAACTAAATATAATTCCTCACCTTTGGAAAAAAAAAAAAACAACAACAACAACTAGGAAGTGCATGTAGTTATGCAGATATAGTGGATAAGAAACTGGCCACCCTCAGTATATTAGCATATAAATTGTACCATAGGATTCTCAAAGTCACAACCTGCAGCACTTTCGCATCTTACAGTTCAATGTCCAACACAGTTTGTTATCTAATGAGTCAGATGGGGCTGGACATGGCATTCAGACTGGACATGGCATTCAGACGGGACATGACATATCTGGACCACAAAATAATATTAATTGTGCAATGTTTGGATGATCTTTAGATTTTTTTTTTATGTGTCGCCTGGATCATGAGAGGTGAATCGTGCTGCTTTCGGTGTTGTTGTGCTACAGACTGGAGAAGCTAAAGACCTTTCCTTTTTTATTTCAGCGAATTTCATCAGGCAGGGCAGCAGACGGTCTTCGGAGAGGTCTCGTGCGTGAACACATTCTTGACTTTGATCATAGGAAATTGGTGAAGAGTTTGGCAAAGGAAGTGCATTTTAGAGCAGTAGCTCAGGGACAAGAAGCTCTACTTTCCTTAATGCTAGTTTCTAAACGAAGGAGACACAATCCTTGTACATTAAGAAACATGACTCTCATTATATTTTTTCCCCCTGCTGCTTGTTCGGATTTCTGTCATTTAAGCCTTGAATTTGTTGACGATTTAAACGGTCAGTGTGTAGGTAGAACAAATTGAAATGTGATCTCTTTATTGCATTTTCTGCATTTTTTTTTATTTTTATTACCAGGCACAACATCCAAATATAAAAAAAGAGCATTAAACTAATTGAAAACCAATATGAAATAAATTGCTAAGGATATAGAAAAGAGTTAAATAATTTTAATGTAACCATGCATAAAACATTCTGTGAACTATCTAACAGACAGAATAATGGACTTTTTTTTCACTTGCTCTGACCCTCTTATTATATCAATAAGGTTTAAACAGGAGCTTTTCACCACAGGTTTTTCAGTAGTGACCGCAATTACAGTGAATGTGACTCGTTAATGCGATAAATTTAATGTAAGGTCCTCACTCACTCACTCACTCACTCACTCACTCACTCACTCACACACTCACTCACTCACACACTCACTTCAAAAGAACCATAGAATTAACCCGATCTTGTATAAAATTACAAACACTGTTGATTGTTCATACTAATGATTGGATTTGGGTGTAAATGTATAGCTTCCAACTGTTCTAGTTAATTAAAAATTCTGGGGGTTTCTAGTTTATTGGATGATTCTGTTGGAATCTATTCCATTGGAGCAACCATGTGATTAGGAGGAACTAAAGGACAACAAAGGAGGACGAACTGTTGGAGGAACAGGAGGAGGAATAAAAGGAGCAACAGGAGGAAAAACTTGAGAAGTAGGAGTAGGAGTAACAGGAAGAGGAATAGGAGAAGGAGGAATAGGAGGAGAAACTGGAGGAGAAACAGGAGGAGGAACAGGAAGAGGAGGAATAGGAGGAGGAAGAACTGGAACTGGTGGTACAGTGCAGACATAAAGTGTGGAGGTAAAATGCAGAGGTGCAGAGCAGTGGAAAATTGAAGTTCATTTGAGGTTGTTTTGAGGTTTTAATATATTGGAGTGACTATGGGATTTAAGTTTATTCAAGCTGAAGAACATTGGAGCTGTTTTGAGGGGTTCTCGTTCATTGGAGTAACTGTGGGGTTCTAGTTTATTCAAACTAAAGATCAATGGAGTTTTTGTTGAGGTTCTAATTCAATTCAAGTGATCATTGGGGTTTTAGTTTATTCATGTTAAAGTACATTGAAGATTATTTTGTAGTTCAAGATCATGGGGCTTCACTGATTGTAGTTCATAAGAGCCTCTATGGCATTCTAGTTTTTTGTAGGAGCATTGAGTTGTAGGTTATTAGAGCTTCTAAAGGGGTTGTATTTTATTGAGTTGTCAGTGGAATAAAGATATATAAAAATACAATAATTAGTGTAATTATAATTAATATTTTTGTAATGTATTTATTTCAAATTATTTGATTTATAAAGATGCTTTTGGACAATGTCCATTGTTAAAACTACTATACAAATAAAACTGAATTGAACTAATGCTTCTTTAGGGTTCTAGTTCATCTAAGCCTCTATGATGTTCTTGTTCATTAGTTCATTCTTTTTTTTAATATGTAAGTACCAGGGTTTTTATATTGGACCCAATTCCCTCCTAGGTCATTGGACCTTTAATTGGTTTTAAGTCTATTTCAGTTTATTAAAGTTTGTTAAGATGCTAGTTTATTGGAGCTTCACTGACTCCATTTCATCAGAGCCTCTGTGGTGTTCTAGTTGGAGAAACAATGTGGTCGCCGTTCAGTGGTGGTTCTGTGGGATTCAAAATGATTGTTCTTTTTATTAAGTTGTAGATTTTTAGAGCTTTTGTTGAGTTCTAGCTCAAGTGACTGTGTGGTTGGAGTTTACTGGAGCTGTGAAGTTGAAGCACCTAGTTTAAGTTGAGATTCAGCACAACATTGTCCTATGGTTCTTGGAGCACCAACAAAATTCAATCTACGGGATTTTCTGGGGATTTCTGTGAAGAAATAAAAAAAAAAACCTTTTGTGGGATTAAAATAATCTCAGTTCCAGTTTTGCATGACTGTTTTACAAGACTTTTAAATTTAACCAGTTCTACACTCACTTCTATTACGATATAGTCGTTCACATAACTACTGTGACTGGAGCTAAATCTGAAGCACATCCCTGTCGAGGCTTTTAAGAGTGTTCTGAAGAATCAATATTTGGATAAGGATCACTTTCAGTCATGAGGAAGTATCTGTGACATCTGCCGCCACACGTGCCTCTCTTGTTAGTCATAGTGTGAGTTGTGGGTGGAGCTAAGGATGAGGAAAGGTTGCATCAGTCAGTGTTTTATAACTTATTTACTTACTTTAGCAATGCTGTGTTCAAACACATGAACACACACATCTTTATAAAACGTCGTATGTGGAAATTAGCACAAAATGCACAAAAGGTGTTGTCTCAATTATCTGTGTTTATATTAATAATTAAATAAAGATTGGGCTTGAAATGTTTTTCTTGATAACTAATTAACAATGTTTTAAGACAAATCTCAATTTGAATTACAATGTGATTTAATGTAAATAAATAGATTGATGTGCTGCACTATGAAAACTATCTATCTATATTATTGTTTCTATAGTAACAGCTCGTTCACTGGGCCTTGTATAGCATACACTAATTAAACTTTCTTTCGGCTTCTCCCATTAGGGGTCCCCATTTATCCGGGCTTGGGAGTCTTCAGTTTCAGAACTTTCTAACAATCAAGTAGACATTTTCAGTTGTTGGTAACAGTTGTTTTGTTTATTAAGACTCGGAAGCTAAAATAAGATAAATGATGCATGAATCTTCCTGTCTGTCTGTCTGTCTGTCTGTCTGTCTGTCTGTCTGTCTGTCTGTCTGTCTGTCTGTCTGTCTATCTATCTATCTATCTATCTATCTATCTATCTATCTATCTATCTATCTATCTATCTATCTATCTATCTAATTGTTTCTATAGTAACAGCTCGTTCACAGTGCCTTGTATAACATACACTAATTATATATATATATATATACTGTATATAAAAGTAATAAACACTTTTTGGACAAAGAAACTAGTTTGAAATAGATAAATGTTGATTATGGTGAAGCTTTCTGTAAGTTGTGATTTTATACCATGGTTCATGCAAAATCAGTTCTTCCTGTCAAATAGGGGAGAAATAAAGGAAAGAATTTACCCTCAGGCTTATAGTCAAATGTACAGCTTTGTAATCAGGGCACGTCTGCAAGCAGTGAGTTGGAGACCATGCAAGATAGTGTGTGTGTGTGTGTGTGTGTGTGTGTGTGTGTGTGTGTGTGTGTGAAAGAGTGAAAAACAGAAAGACATAAAGAGAGACATAAAGAGAAACAGTGATGAAAGCTAACACGGTGCAAGAGGAAGGAATGAAGAGGTCGTTTCCTCAGCTGCCTGACGTCATGCGGGTTTGCTGTTGCATCATGACTCAGAGGTTTTTCGACTCCATGCGGCCCACAGCTCTTCCCCTTTCAATCATCCTCATGCTGTTGGTTTAAGGAAAGAGTGAAAAAAGGGAGGACTGTGACCCAAAAAGTGGGCGGGGTCAGGTGACTTGCTAGCTATTCAGGAGTGAATTAGTTTGGGCTTTAGGCAGCGTATCAGGAGTTTGCTTTTACACTGTGGGAACTCCTAGTTCCTGTCACAGCAACCCGGGCTGTGACGAGTATAAAAAAGCCGGCCGGCCGGCTTTCCCTCCACTGACTCTGAGTGTGTGAGAGTGTGCGAGTGTGTGTGAGTGAGTGAGTGAGTGTGTGCGTGAGTTGTTATATTAACATGGCCAAAAGAAACGCTCAGCATGCTCAAGGAAACGGTGTTAAACAAATGCAGGAGCAGAGCAGTGAAAAAGTTCAGCTGAGGAAGAAGGTGACATTGTTGCGTGGGATCTCCATCATCGTAGGAACCATCATCGGTGCTGGAATCTTCATCTCCCCCAAGGGCATCCTTCAAAACTCGGGCAGTGTAGGAATGTCTTTGGTGATTTGGGTGGCTTGTGGGATTCTGTCGTTATTTGGTAAGCGGAAACACACACACACACACACACACACACACACACACACACACACACACATGCCTAAATACTGTACACATTCAGACTTTGAACGTCTATACACAACCTGAACGTGAGCCATTGTTTAAACAGACTCTGCTCAGAGTATTTTATTGCTCAAACAGGAAAAGCTCTTGGCCACATGTTGCTTATTTTGTGTGTGTGTGTGTGTGTGTGTGTGTGTGTGTGTCACAGTGCGGAAGTTGTTGGGTTGCCTCAGCCATTCATTAGGTTAGAGGCACACACTTCTCTACATGCTGGGAGAAAACCAGGTGCTCTTAAAGTGAAAGGGCCCCATTATTTTTCCTTCTATTCTAGTTCGTCTGAAACCCTCTTGATATGAAGAGGCCTTGAGCTTTCAAACGCACCGTGAGAAAACCTGGCCTCGACTTTAATCAGTCCTGGGTTTCAGCCTGAGCCTGAGCTTGAGTTATTACAATATGTAGAAAAAACGTTTCTGGAGACTTGAACCTCTGCTTTTCAAACATCCCATCACACATGTAGTCCCATTAGCTCTTATTATAACCTCCACTCTCCTGGGAAGATGTTCTACCAGATTTTGTAGATTTGTGTGAGATTTGTGATTCATTCAGCCACAAGTGTGTTATTAAAAGGTACTGACAGATGTAGGTGAGGTGAGAAGTTCACTCAACCTTCCTATTCATCCCAATAGGGTTGGAGCTCTATAGCAGGAGATCTTCCGCTCCAACCCACATCTTACTGGAGCTGGCTTTGTGCACAGGATCATTTTCATGCTGAGACAAGTTTGAGTTTCCAAATTCAAATAAATAATAGTGATAATATTCGATTTAACTTTAAATAATAATAATACATTTTATTAATTGGACATCAACAACAATAACAATTTCAAATATATACAACCAATAAAACATAAAAATATCATGTCAAAGAAAAGCCTGTCTGATCCCATAGACGCCAGTGTGCATACGAGGCAGAACTAAACGACGGTGAGGACAGAGATCTAAGAGTTCGAGAAAGAGTATATGTTAAATGTATGTCCATGTGGGTTTCATCCAGATTATGTGACATTTCTCAAAATGTGTCTTTATATAAGTTGACTTCGACTTGTCTCTACATGTCCCTACATGTGAACCAGCATGTGTAGTGTGTGAAGCAGCCAGCAACGTTCTGGCAAACCCATCCACAGAATTCCGACCTCACACTCAGCGTTTCTGGGATACACTCCAAAACCAGTACAACCCGGACCTGT
The DNA here is from genome assembly GCF_014805685.1 of Silurus meridionalis. Taxonomy (NCBI): domain Eukaryota; kingdom Metazoa; phylum Chordata; class Actinopteri; order Siluriformes; family Siluridae; genus Silurus; species Silurus meridionalis. The sequence goes on along the minus strand of NC_060888.1, from coordinate 2,683,232 downwards.
CTGAAACAAACACATGATTACACAATAATCAGGTTACACAAGTCCAAAATTGCAACTCAGAGTTTGTTCTTTGTTTATCACGTCGACAAGAAACGCAATATTTAGATAAGATATGAGGGATTTTGAAAGATATACAGTAGGAATGATCATGTGCCCAGTGTAAAGTCGTGTCATAGTGATGCGACAAGTAGATTGTGGGCGGAGCCATGAATGATGTTACATTATGGAATTCATCATTTATTAGGCTTGTCCTAAAAAAACCTCTGTTCACACACACACATTATAAATCAACACTCTTGTTCTGTGCACTGTACTATGTCTCCAAAAGTATTGGGACACCTGACTATTCCAGCCATATGTGGTTCCTTCAAAGTTGAAAAAAAAAAACATTTCAGTTCATTTAGTTCAAAGCCAGCACCATGAAGATCTGGTGTACATGGGTTGGAAGTGTATGGAAGATCTCCTGCTACAGAGCTCCATCCTTTTGGGATGAATGTGAGTCCTGACTGCACCCCAGGACTCCTCACCTCATCTACATCAGTACCTGACTTTAATATCTTTGTGGCTGAAAGCATTTCCACAAATCTTCACAAAATCTAGTGGAACATCTTCCCAGAAGACTGGAGGTTATTAGTATGGGACATATTTTAGGCTCAGGTGTACACAAACTCTTTTTTTTTGCTCATTGTCCTTGAACAGCATGATACAGTAGGATGTCAGTCAGAGTCTTTTCTTCAACTGAACCAAATATGATGAGTCATAATGAACCTGGTGCTATTTACAGAGCCAGATGCAATGCCAGCAAGCGAAGCAGTGTGGATTAGAAGTAATAACCACGATAATTGCTCGCCTTTATTTACAGTTTCTGGTAATTTTGTTTTGTGTCAATTACTCAACTATTTGGCTTCTCCAAACATCTAAATTGTCTGCTTGACCCATTAGCATAGCGAGAGCTGGGACAAAATGCTAATTGCTAGTAATTTTTTGAATCGGTTTCTCAACGCAGGTGAAAGTGAAGGCAGCACAAACGCACAGCAGTACACGATTATGTGAACGAAGACAAAAGAATAATCAATGCAAGCTTAAAATCGTCTGCAGGATGGGAATGGAGGGACCAGGGCTCTGTGTGTGTGTGTGTGTGTGTATGTTTGTGTGTGTGTGTGTTTGGCAGAGAGAGAAAGACATTTATATTGTATTGGCACTTATGTTCACAGCAGAAGCGAGCCCCTCAAGCTTGATGTCTGTGTGCATGGGGTCTGAACTTGTGTGTGTGTGTGTCAGAGCAACATTGTTTAACAGTGTGCCGCTGTGTGTACTTTGCATGTGCGTGTCAAAGGAGCATTGTTTAACGCTGTGTGTGTACTCGTGTGTGTGTCAGGAGTCATTACACACTTGTCAGCACTCTTTTGTGTATCGCTGCTGCAGGCTTTAAGAAGCCGAGGAATTTAAAGCTGCCAGTCTGGCTGAGGCGCTCGTCCGAATTTCCTCCTGAAACGCTGCTCTGTAACAACACATACAGCCTGTACACACACACACACACACACACACACACACACACACACACACACACACACACACACACACACAGTCTATACGCAGCTGATGCTGACATTGTAGACACAGACATTATACAAACAGCTTAGACATCTCTCACACAGATAAACACACACACACACACACACACACACACACACACACACACACACACACACAGAGATTAGAAATTCACCATAAACACCATCTATTCACACACATATTTAGAAAACACACCTTAGATACTTACCATGAATACAGCATACACAGACACACACAGACACACACACACACACACACACACACACACACACACACACACACACACACACACCATGCTATACACACTTTGGTACACAAAATTTGCAAAGACACAATCTATACATACACACAAAGAGCTTACAGAAACATATACACTGTACACACACACACAAACACACACACACACACAGTTTATACACAAATTTTTGTCAGACACTCGCCAGACACATAAATGAACATGTAGATATACACACAGACACTCTACACACACTAAAAATATACACATAATAAATGTATATATGTTGTATATACAAACACAGAAACCACACACACACACACACACACACACACACACACACACACACACACACACACACACACAAACACACATGACATGCTCTTGTCAGCATATACAGCCCACATTGCTCTTTCAGCTCTTTCTCACCATCTATCCCTGTGTGTGTGTGTGTGTGTGTGTGTGTGTGTGTGTGTGTGTGTGTGTGTGTGTGGTTCAGGTGCTCTGTCCTATGCTGAGTTAGGAACCTGCATTAAGAAGTCTGGTGGTCACTACACCTACGTTCTGGAGGCATTCGGCCCTCAGATGGCTTTCATACGACTCTGGGTGGACATGATTGCTATACGGTGGGTACAGTGTCTTTCACTGCCCATTCTTCTGTATATATAATAACCCTGTGAAAAAGTATTTACTCCCTCTTGATTTTTTTCTTTTTTTTTTTGTTTTTTTTTGTTTAAAAAGAAAAATTTGCTTGATAATCTGAATGAACAAGGGGGCAAATACTTTTTTTCACAGTACTGTATGTGTGTAAATATATATATATATATATATATATATATATATATATATATATATATATATATATATATATATATATATAAATTTAAGAGAAACCCATGTGCACATGATCCAATCAGCCAATCACAGGACAGCAGTCTTAAGCACAACATCATGCAGGGTGAAAGCTCTTATATAAGACTAACAGCAAACATCAGATTTTGCTGCGTAAAACAAAAAACACCCCGAGACAACAAAGGACTAGTTCGAGCTCTCAGGACTGTAGGTCTGAAATAACCGCTCTGTGTAGCTGTGTTAAACACAAAAACATCTCAACACCCAGTTTTATTGCAGCTGGTAAACAGATGTTCACACCAGATTCCTTTCCATTTAATAATGTTAATTCTTAAAATGACATGGACTCGCTGAAACCAAACAAATGAACATTGCAGAAAAAATTAGTTTTGTAGAAAGAAAAAACAGAAGTTCTTTGTTGACTTTGTGCTGCACTGGTACTATAGTACAGAGTATGGACAAAAAATAGTGGACACCTGACTTTAAGATTGATATCTGAACATTGCATTCCACATTTAGTTCTTATTTGTGTTCAGAAAAACCTTCACTCTTCTGGGAAGATGTTCCACAAGATTTTTCGGTGTCAGCTACGAGGGTGTTTACCAGGAACTATAAATAAAGGCTAACGATTGTACCAGCTACTATTGTATCAGATCGTTGTACACAGAATAGAATAGCCCCAGGCTCATGATGACTCATCATATTTGGTTCAGTTGAAGAAAAGGCCCTCAGTGAAATCCTGCTGTATCATGCGGTTTAAGGTCAATGTGCAGCATTGTTTTATTATAAAATAAAATAACGAGTTTCAACATAAAACATGTCCGTTTTGAAAATCTCATTCCACATCGAATCCCCATTTGCTCTTATAATAACCTCTATTCTTGTTCCACTAGATGTTCCACTAGATGTTGGAATGTCAGGTAGAAGGGTGTTAGTAAAATCAGGTTCTGATCTCTGTGAGGTGAGAAGGCCTGGGGTGCCGCTCCAATTTATCCCAAAGGTTTTGGAGGAGATAGCAGGAGATATTCCATTCCAACCCAGATCTTCATTGAGTTGGCTTTGTGTCATGCTGGACCAGGTTTGGGTCTTCAAGGTAAAATAAAGGGACAATTTCATGTTAGCACATCCGAAGACATCCAAAAGAGTACTATGCCTTTGACTTTGTGGTAACAATTTGGCGAAAAACCACATTTGGCTGGAGGCATTTCAGTACTTTTGTCCATATTGTGTCGATGTATAAACATTGTTTACATCTTCTTTGACAAGATTTTTGAAGACTTTTCAACAATCATTCAACGCTTTCACCGTTTTCATCCAAGCTTCATTTGTCTCCTTTGATCATCATATTGTAAAGAACAAAACCACGAGGATTAAAAATCCCACTTGTTCTATATACTTTTATAAACCAGAGCAGAAACTCTCTGATTGACTGAAACACCTGAGCGCAATTATGGTCTTTTCACAAACCTTCCAGGCTTGGATTTACAGGCCTCACTCGATTGTTGAAGCACGTAATTCCCAGTGAATTTTTTTTTTTCCCCGTAATTTTGAGAACTGAAGCTCCTGCAGGGCGTGTGAGAGAATTAAATAAAAATAGGCGAACAACAGATAATTGGAGCTTTTCACACTGCTTTGCCTGCCGCTTTGTTTCATCCTCAGAAGCCGAAATTGTGAACAGTCCCAATTATCACCTTTTATTCGAAACAATTATGTCTTATTCTACACCGCTGTTAACACGTGACAGGAAACAAATCATTCGTTTTACAATATGCCTGCGTTGCCAGTAAACACGTTTTTTACTTAAACATCTTCTAAATGTTTATTTTTTTGTTACTTAACAAATCCTGAAAGGTCTTCTATTATAAACAGTACAAATCAATAAGCTTGACATGCAACGCTTTGATTCTTGCGTATTGCGTTTTCACAGCAGCCGCGTATTAAAAGGTGCCGTATAGCCTGTAGCACAATGCTAATGGTTTTTGCATTCAAAGCCAGTGTATTAAACCCTGTAAACAGTTTTATGAAATAATTTGTACTCACTGCCGGCTGTGGACGTGTTCCTGGGAAAATAAAATGAAGTTTCTCACGCAGTTGTATTCTTAACACGTACCACAGGAGGCCTACAGGGCTATAAAATATGCAGTGAACAAGAGGGAAAGGTATTATAAACTTGTCACCTTTAAGAAATAATTGAATGTGTTACGTCACGCCAAGCTTTTTCGAGGCCGTATGAAAATGGTAACACAATCGTATACACTTTATCTCTCAAAATTATAGATACATGCTTTCAGGGTTAGTGCACACAATAAAATTGGTGTATATTCACTGCATTTCCAGTTTATTACTTATATACAGTGTAGTATATTGAGAGATGTATTGAGACATCTATCTATTATATCTATATGTAGTTCTTTTCAAAACTGTTACCACAAAGATGAAAGCAATTGTAGGAGATTTGGGATATGGTAACATGAAATCTCTTCAGTTATACTATGAGACCCAAATCTAACTCTAAACCTGCATGGCTGCCCCTATGCAGGTTCATGAAGATATGCTTTCCATGGATTGGAGTTTAAGATATCCTGGTCTTGAGCTATAAAACCCTACTGAACACCTTTGGGATGAATTGTTCATGTTGCCTGCAACCCAGGCCTCATCTCCTCTCCTACATCATTATCTGACTTTACTAACACCCATGTGGCTGAATATATCTCACACAAATCTTCATGAAATTTAGTTGAACATCTTTCCAAAAGAGTAATAGTAATTGTGACAGCAAATAAGGACTAAATGTGGAATTGGTTAAAAAACAAACAAACAAAAAAAACAGTTCAATAAGCAGTTAATCGCACAGTCAGGTGTCCACAAACTTTTGCCGATTGATGAAAAGAATACTTAAAGACAACTGTATATAATTTATATATAAAAATTATTGCATCACCTTTTTTCAATACTTTTTCATGAAATACAAGTTCATGAAATGTCAGGAATATCTCTAATTCTGTAATGTTTAAAGGTTAAGCCACTAAAACATGTTAATCATGTAATCAGTATTAGTTTGATATAAAACTGTGGCTATTAGGATCTGAGCTCCACTGCAAACTTGAGCTAATCAATGTTTGCTAAAACAGGTATATTTCCATTGAGGAACAACTTTCTGTCTGGTGTTTTTGGTGCATTCAAGTCAGGAACTATCAGGAAGTAGCTCTCGATATTGTGACTTCCTCTAGTTAATAATTTATTAGCTACATTATATGGAGCAATTTTTTTTTGTTTAGACACGATTGTGCCTTCTGAACATCCGAATCTACATTTAATCCCTATTTCCTTTTAGTAGAACCTCCAAACTTCTGGGAAGATGTTCCAGATGTTTTGCCTTGTCATGTCCACAAAGGGCCTGCTAGAGATTTACATATGCAAATGTGTTCGTGGTGACATCACAACGGTATACAGGGTCAAATTTACATTTATTGCATTTGGCAATTATCCAGAACGCTCTACAAAGGGCTGTAAAGTTTCCTTTAATAAATATACTCTCATGCTGGTGAATTAGGAAACAGATAAAGAACACCATCAGTCTAAAAGTCTTTTAGGAGAAAAAAAATATTTAGTTTTTCGAAGAAGTAAAGCTAAATTAAACTAGTGAGGAAGTGTTAGCTCAGTGGAAGAGATGTTTGACTTTTGATTGGAAGCTAATATGTTTAAATCCCAGCTGGACCCTTGAGCAAGACCCTTAACCCTCAGCTGTATAACTGAGATTGCTGTAAGTCGTTCTTAAAAAGATCGTCTGCCAAATGCTGTAAATGTAAAGGTAAATTTAAGAAGGTGTAGGTCTTAAGGCTTCACATGGAAGTTCATTCCACCACCTCGGTGCCAGAACAGTGAAGAGTTCTGAAGCATGTCTTTTTTGTACATTGAGAGATGGTGGGATCAGTCGAGCAGTGGTAGAGGATGAAGGGAGCATGAGTGTTTGGTGAGATAAGAGCTATGAGATAGAGAGTTTGTTGGTCCGTTGTTTGGCTTTGCAGACAAGCATCAGTGTTTTAAATCTGATACGGGCAGCTACAGGAAGTCGTTGGAGGAAATGTAAAAGTGGGGTGGTGTGGAAACATCTACAGTAGGAAGGTTGAACCCAATTCATGCAGCTGCATTCTGGATCGGTTGGATATCTTTCAGAGGCAGACCTGGGTTTTGTTTAGTTGCCAAATACTGCATAGTCTGTATGATCAGTATTTCAAATTATGGTAATTATTTTTTACACATCAAACTGCATTAAATAGGTTTTTCCCCCAAAACCAAACCCATATGTGTAATTTACAGCCTCTAGTTTTACTTTAGATTAAAATACTAATTAAAAGTAAATGTTCTGTTCTGCCTGAACCTCAAAATGTGCATCTGCAATTTTTTTCCCTACCAGGCCTGCAGGAATGGCTGTAATTTCTCTGGCGTTCGGACGGTATATTTTGGAGCCGATCTTCATGCCATGTGGCGTTCCCGAGTTCGCAATCAAGCTCGCTACGGCAATTGGACTCAGTAGGTCTACACTTTCGAATCATTCATAATTACCTAGCTTTAGTGGCTTTATATATATTTCTTTCCAAACTTCCAGAAAAGGTCCTATCACTGTCTTTGGGATAGTTTAACACAGGGCAATTTTGAATTATTTAGCATAAACAGGAAGTGGGGAATGAATCTTTTCCTGTAGGATGTTTGTAAAAGATTTGACTCTGTGTGTTTCAGCTACAGTCATGTACATCAACAGTATGAGTGTGAGCTGGACAGCCAGGCTCCAGATCTTCCTCACGTTCAGTAAACTTCTCGCCATGGCATCATCATCGTCCCCGGACTCTATCAGCTGTTTAGAGGTAAAGGTTCAACACGAGTTGTTCAGCACGAATGAATGACTTTTAGGTTCAAACAATGTCACAATGCTCTGTAGTCATCTAATTATTCAATCTTCATCACCTGTTCCTGCGTAACAGTCGCGATTCCACTTTCACTACATAGTGTTGACTGGGAAAAGCTGCAAAACACAACAAAGAGTGCAAATACAATGTACTTTAAAAAAGTAAGAAACAATTGTACATTTTAAATGAAGACATTAAACAGAATTGTAGCATTTTGCCAAAAGTATTGGAACGTGCGATTTTTCCAGCCATATGTGGTTTATCTTCAAACACAAAAATCAAAATAATTTTTTTCTAGTTTACTTAAACTAGGAGACCCAAACCTGTTCCAACATGACGATACCCCTGTGCACAAGCCAGCACCATGAAGATCTGCTTTGCATGTGTTTGAGTGGAAGATCCCCTGCTATAAATCTCTATAAAGCTGATCACAAATGCTGAGCTTATAAAACTAGGAGCTACTAACCATATAGACTGTATAAGACTGCAGAAAGAACATTACTTATAATCTTATACTCCAGTGCTCATGTTAGTTCTCACTCTCCAGTGTTCTGTATTGTTGAAAGATTTATAATCAAACTCTTGATGTCACCCAAATGAGGATGGGTTCCCCTTTTGAGTCTGGTTCCTCTCAAGGTTTCTTCCTCATAACATCTAAGGGAGTTTTTCCTTGCCACAGTCGCCACGGCTTGCTCATCAGGGACAAAATCACACCATTCACCTTAACTGTTGATTTCTGTAAAGCTGCTTTGAGACAATGTCTGTTGTGAAAAGCGCTATACAAATAAACTTGACTTGACTTGACTTAAAACATATTGAACACCTTTTGGATGAATGTGAATGCTGAAGGCACCTCAGGCCTCCTCGCCTTCTCACCTACATCGGTCTCACTTTACTCACACCTTTGTATTTGAATGAGCACAAATCTCTGCATAGACACTCCAAAATCTAGTGGAACATCTTCCCAGAAGAATAAAGGTTATTATAAGAGCAAAATGGGACTCAATGGAACGTTCCAAAACCACATACCAATCTTATGGTCAGACATAAAAATCTCTTTTATCTGTTTGTATTTAGTGTAGATGCATTTGTAAATTCAAACCGTTGTATGACTGTAAGGCGTCTTACAAACCCTGTGCATTATGCTGCATTATAACACCTTTGCTGTTTTATTTCCTGGACCATCCTGTTCCTGGTCATGCACTGTCATGTTTCATGATTCAGATTAGTTTTTTTAATAGAATACCTGTGCTGTGTCACTTCATAGCTTCAGCGTTCAATCCCAATGCATCCTTTTTGCATGTTCTCTCTGATTCCTTTGGATTCTCCAGTTTCTTCACCATCCATAGACATGAAGGTTGTTAGATTACAAAATATTCCGTTTTGTGTGAATAAAGCCTTGCGATGGACTAGCATTCCACTGAGCATGGATTTCCACCTAGTGTTCAAGATACAAATTTATTAAACTACCTAATTGGTCAACAAATACTGTACATTATGACCACTGACATGTGAATTGAATAACACTGAATATCTCTTCATCATGGCACTTTTAGACCAGAGTCTTTCTCACACCATTGTTGTAAAAACCATCCTGTTCCTTCATTCACTTATGTATACACTCGAACACTTGGTTGAGAATTGCGTTGCCATGGCTAATAAATGATTTAAACCATTACAGTTGAGAAGTTGTAGACCCTGAAAGTTTTGTTAGGAGGGGGTTTCCTGAGTGCTTTGCTGTGTTACTGCCAAGTAAATAACTTTAGCTAGAAAACATGTTCTAGAAAATTCCAGATAAGAAGACAAAAAGTGTACTGTAATTGTAGACTACTTACACCGATCAACCATAACATTATGACCACCTGCCTAATATTGTGTTGGTCCCCCTTTTGCTGCTAAAACAGTCCTGATCTGTCGAACATCAACAGCATGAACTTCTTCAGCAGTTTGAGCTACAGGAGCTCATCTGTTGGATCGAGCCACACGGACCAGCCTTCGCTCCCCATGTGCTTTATTGAGCCTCAGCCGCCCACGACCCTGTCTCTGGTTCACCACTGTTACTTCCTTGGAGCACTTTTGATAGATACTGACCACTGCAGACCAGGAACATCCCACATGAGCTGCAGTTTTGGAGATGTTCTGAATCAATTTGTTAAATCCTCACACTTGCCCATTTTTCCTGCGTCTAACATGTCAAATTTGAGGACAAAATGTTCATTTGTTGCCTAATAAATAAATCCACCCACTAACAGGTGCCATGATGAAGAGATCATCAGTGTTCTTTACTTCACCACTCAGAATGTTATAATGCCATAATGTTGTGTTTGGTCAATGTATTTCCCTAAAAACGAATTTTAAAAAGCCAGAAAATTACTAGGGGGAATTCCAAGAGAAAAAAGAAGTTGTGTATTTCACTTCATTATTCGTATTTTGACACATTTTATGTACTTTAAATTAAGTTTCATGAAAACGGATACTCTCTGGTACACCCCACACCCAGTGTTGTTTTGGCAACGGTGATTTTGTGCACTGAAATCATGGTGTAACAGGTCAAATAGCATATAAAATATTAAAACTTTATGCCAGAATGTCCTTTTATAGTTGTAAAACAAGCTTGTTGTTGTAAATGAACCAATGAACGAATTGGTGTTAATTATCAGCAATGTTTTGTCTCTCTACAGGCGAGACCAAAAATTTCCAGAATGCATTTCAGGTCAACACGGTCAAGTTGTCTGGCCTCCCTTTGGCCTTCTACTCAGGGATGTATGCTTACGCCGGCTGGTGAGTCGACTCCGATTGAAAGGGAACCACAAGCTTCTATAATATGAACTACTGAAAATTAGGTTATATATTTATTTATTTATTTATTTATTGTTTCTAGGTTTTACTTGAATTTTGTCACAGAGGAAGTGGATCGTCCCGAGAGGTAAGTGCAAGACAAGACGTCTGTCTGGATTGAACCAATCCATCAAAACAAAGTCGAGAAGAAATTTGAAGCGTAGCATCTATAGCTTTAAAGGAGATATTGTATAGACGTATAGATCATCAAAAATATATTTGATTAAATCCGCATACTAGTTATTTCAAGGCTCGGCTTTCATCTGGCCCTAATTGTCTAATAATAGTAGACTGAAAGGCTGTATATACAGTATGTACATTATATATATATATGAATAGATTTCATTTCCCAGAACCGTCCCATTGGCTATCGGCATCTCCATGGTGATTGTAACCGTATGCTACACGCTGACTAACGTTGCGTATTACACTGTGATGTCGGCAGAGGAGCTGCTCGCCTCAGACGCCGTCGCTGTGGTGAGTATTGCATCCTCATCATCCTCATCATCCTTGTCATCACTGCCCCCGGGTTGCCATCTCATCCCTGGGAATGTCGTCCGGCAGTGTTTCGTAAAGCAATTTCCTTCCCAATGTTTAGCATTTCGTCTTTTCGCGAGTAAACACGTTTGTTGATTTCGCGTTAGCAAAAAAAAAAAAGCGTGATCACTGTAATCATGCTGCTATCTACCTGCCTGGATCTTACACACCATTATCCTCGTCCCAGTGTGTGTGCGTGTGGGCCGAGACAGAAGAGATCTATAATAGAGGACGCCAGCACTTTAAAATCTCACTGTACACCAGCATTAATGAATGTAATAGCCGACACCTTCCTCCTCCGGAAAGTAAATGTAATTTCACAGAGACGCTCAGGTCCATGTTCTGCTTTCCTGCTGTACTCATATAGCGCTCGTTATAACTCACGACGGCAGAACACATGCGTCAGTGTGTGTGTGTGTGTGTGTGTGTGTGTTGGTTTTTGTGGTTTATGTGGACATTTGACCTGATTACGTACCGACATTATGGGGACATTTGGGATTATGGGGACAGGACAGGTGTCCTCATAATTCCCGCACTGTGGCTATATATATCTATACTAGAGAAGCTGAAATTCAAAATTTCAGTCCATGTCCATTATACCACAAACACCGAAACTGACTTAACACAGTGTAACTTTGGAATTTCGTAGTGCGCCCTGTAGCCCGGAGCCGGTACTGCAATCCGTTCACACATGTGTGAAAATTTGAGCCTTCTGATTGGCTAGCGCTGATTGCCATTTTTCGTTCTGTGATTGGCTGAGACCTACGTCAATTATCCTACGTGTTCCTTTTAAGGCGGAGTTTCATTAGACTCGGTTTGCCAACACATTGAACAGCCATTATCCAGCCCTTTAAAAGCCAGGTATGATTATAAAGTTCATAAACTTAATGAGTAGACTATTGATATATTCCAAGAGCTCGGTTCCTTGTTGTAAATTAATGTTGTAAGAAATATTTCATTGGAATCTGGAGATTGGGGTGAATTTAGCCTTAAGAAGGCATAAATTAAAGCTGGCTAGTTAGCAACATTATCAATGGTTAGTTTTAAAACCTGAGTTGAATAACTAATTACTGATAAATCTTGTACCGAATGCGCACTGTATAAATTTGGGTTTAGTGCGTTTGGCCGAATTAAAATGAAGGAAATGTCTGTATGTTAGCATGGATGCTAGCTAATAATAGTCAGTGCTGATAGCCGCTAGCTGATAGCCGCGCGCGCATCCTCGCGGCTCTTTAAACGCGTTCGCTCCGGCCACAGAGCGCGTGCAGTGTTGTAAGGTGAGCTGCTGGGCATACAGCACCCGGACTGCTTATAAACTACTCAGAACTGCTTTTAATTATTTTATTTATTATAAGGCTGTATGCTATTTAATGTCGCTAGAACATCACTTCCGGTTAGCGCGTGCAGTGTTGTAAGGTGAGCTGTTGTACACACAGCACCCGGACTGCTTACAAACTACTCAGAACTGCTTTTAATTGTTATTATTTTGTTTATTATAAGGCTGTATGCTATTTAATGTCACTAGAACATCACTTCCGGTTAGCGCGTGCGACCGGAAACAGCTGAGTGCGTGCGGCGCGGGAGTTACATGGCTGAGTTTGGAGCGGTGGTGAGGGTCTGAGTGTGTGAGAGAGATGATGGTACAGTGTGTAAACACTGCTGTATCACTGTGAGGGTGTAAATAACCCCTGATACTCTTCACTCATAACTCAGTAATACTGTAGTCAGAAGTAAAGCAGAATGAACACATCAGAAGTCTGATATCTTTGAGTGTCAGTGTGATGGAGAGTTTAAATCCCAGCTCTCCTCAGCATTGTCCCATGCTCTATCACTGGACATGTTTTACATAAACACCACTTATATTAACAATTTAAGGTTTCAACTTAAATAAACACTCATTTCTGTGGGGAAGAACAGCATCATTTTAACATGGCTGAGATGAGCGCAGAAGGAGAAAAGAACATCAAAGCAGGAGACGGAGTATTACACATCTGCTGGGAAAGACAAACCTGGAAATATATAAATTCAGATAAAGGTAAGGGTCCATTCACACATGCCATCCTATGTTCCTTTTGACCTAGACTGCTTTCATTAACAGACAGGGCATTAGGATAAAACTGGTGTGAAGTTCACGACTGGATTAATATTTCATTTTTTCTTATTCAGAGTGTGGAGTATTCAGTTCAGTCCCTTTTGATGAGGGAGACCTCTTTAACCTCGCAACAGCAGACACTCTGGCAATCATCGAACACAGTAAACAGGTAATATATATTTTTTTTTACAGTTGTGAAATTATATTGAGCTCTTATTATATTTTATAAATCTGTATGTAGTGTGTATGCCTGAGACCTGTTTCATTGTATATCAGGGCTTTAGTGATTTACATGTGTTTTGTGTTTATTGGCGTGTGTATGTAACAGACATGGTTTAGCAGTACACTGGGTATATGGGGACGTTGTTGTAATGTGATAGTCAATGTACATAAGCAGCTGTGTGTATAGTGTCTGACAGAAACCTGGTCTCGAGGACTTCACTTTATAAAGTTATTGTATAAGCACCATATACTTTATTAAATTAATTTCTCTTAAATTTGCATCTTATAGATGTAGACTTACTGACTATTGTACTTCCTCATCCCTCAGAGGTAAGGGTTTGTTACAGAAGCACCACATAGCAGATTTGTTGTACCTTGTAGTAATGTGATAGTCAATGTACATCAGCAGCTGTGTGTATAGTGTCTGACAGAAACCTGGTCTCGAGGGACTTCACTTTATAAAGTTATTGTATGAGCACCATTAACTTTATTAAATTAATTTCTCTTAAATTTGCATCTTATAGATGTAGACTTACTGACTATTGTACTTCCTTATCCCTCAGAGGTAAGGGTTTGTTACAGAAGCACCAAATAGCAGATGTGACCTGGGTGATTGTATATCATGAGAACAAAAGTGACCCAAATATTATAGTATAGTTAAGGCAGCAATGTTCTTGCTGGGTGTAAATAATATACCATATATACAGTGTGCTTTGCTAATGTACTGTATATACAGTGCATAAAATCACCCCAAAAGCCTGACATAGACCTTATAGAGTATCTGTAAAATGCAATAGTAAAGGAAGTGGCAGATTGTTGTTGCTCTAATAAAAATAAAAGGAATATTTGTTGATTCAATCTTGGTGGAAACTACTGGAATTTTCACAGAAACAGTTTTATGCATAGTCATTTGTAGAACTAGCAGTTCTGCAAAACCTAGTATGTCGGACTAAATACTAAGACCTTGTTTGCGATTGTTAATAATACAATTGCTGGTGATCCAAATGCTTTTTTTAAATATTTCTAAACATACCAATCTGTTTTAAATTAAATGTTTTGTGTAAAACTTAGTTTTATGTATCTTTTGAAATTAATGTCTTGGTTTGATATGGTTGCTAATGCAGTAAAATTAATTGCATTAAAATGTGACTTAAGTATCAAATACATTCTAGGGCTACTTAATGTTTATAACAAATGTGAGAAAGATTTCTTGTTTCTGTTTTTAGAATGTAGCTGAAAACATTAGAGGTTACTGCAGTAGATGAGTTGGAGGCTGCTGATCCAGGAGAAGAGTGAGAAAAGGTAATTTATAAAAATCATATTCTGATTATTTATTCCCAAAATGTTGCAGGTACTTTGCATTGTTTTAGTATGTTTTTATCAGTACGTATTGTCTCTCTTAGTCACTGGGAGAGATTGACTGGATGGGTGAACACTATCTGTGAACCATGTCTTGAGATCAAAATGACTGAGATTTTGTGTGCAGTTTTAGGTGCTGGGGTTAGGATTGAGTTAGTCTGTGTGTATGTAGTGTGTATGGCTGAGACCTGTTTTATGAGAACACTGTGTCTAATAAGGACATGCATAGACCATCATGTAAGAGTCCTCTACCAAAGGAGTATTAGTGTGTCCGTGTGTTTGACAAATACATGGTATATCAGGGCTTTAGTGATGTACATGTTTAGTGTTTATCTGAGTGTATATGGAACAGACATGGTTTAGCAGTACACTGGGTATATGGGGACGTTGTCAATGTACATAAGCAGCTGTGTGTATAGTGTCTGACAGAAACCTGGTCTCGAGGGACTTCACTTTATAAAGTTATTTTATGAGCACCATTAACTTTATTAAATTAATTTCTCTTAAATTTGCATCTTATAGATGTAGACTTACTGACTATTGTACTTCCTTATCCCTCAGAGGTAAGGGTTTGTTACAGAAGCGCCACATAGCAGATTTGTTGTACCTTGTAGTAATGTGATAGTCAATGTACATCATCAGCTGTGTGTATAGTGTCTGACAGAAACCTGGTCTCGAGGGACTTCACTTTATAAAGTTATTGTATGAGCACCATAAACTTTATTAAATTAATTTCTTTAAATTTGCATCTTATAGATGTAGACTTACTGACTATTGTACTTCCTTATCCCTCAGAGGTAAGGGTTTGTTACAGAAGCACCACATAGCAGATGTGACCTGGGTGATTGTATATCATGAGAACAAAAGTGACCCAAATAGATTATAGTTAATGCATCATGCGTATTATTATATTGCTGGGTGTCAATTATATGGGTGCAAATCAATAGAGAGCCAAAAGATTATGAAAAGTAAAAAAATATTTATATATTGTTAATTATGTCCAAATGATAGTCCAAATGTGTTAACCTGGTTAAGAAGATGCTACAGCCAGGCTTACATTGTCTGATTTTTG
Organism: Silurus meridionalis; assembly: GCF_014805685.1. NCBI lineage: Eukaryota > Metazoa > Chordata > Actinopteri > Siluriformes > Siluridae > Silurus > Silurus meridionalis. The sequence goes on along the minus strand of NC_060888.1, from coordinate 2,667,543 downwards.
GAATAACTCCAATATTTTACTGCTGTCTGTACATCAGATAGTCAGTGGAATGCGAGCGTAAATTTGAAACGTTAGTGAAGCTAAATGTATGTTTAAAATCAAAAATGCTTTGAGAATCTAATTGGTTTGTGTCCAGCCTAAAGGGAGGTAATAGCCATTAAAATATCCCTGGACAGGTCCATATAAAAGCATTTAGTTTTGTCTATTTTAGATTACCATTGTAAAGGGCCAATCTAAGCCTAAGAAACAGGATTCAAAAGAACTTTGTGAAAAGACAAAAAAAGTAAGGTTGCCTGATAGACATTATTTTTGTCATAAGAAATTCTGTTAAATAATTATAAACTGAGTATTTGTTTTGGTTATGTTTTTAAATATGTACTGAACAGTATCTTACAATAACAAAAACAGTTCTTGAACAAAAAGAAAATATGACAAAGGTTTATATTGATAATTTGTATATCATATTACTGTTCAGTAGAATATACAAAAACCTTGCTATTTTATCACCTCAGCTTTGAAATTAAAGGTATGCATTTAAATTGTAAAATTATGAGTCCTTGATATGTCCTGTGTAGAATTAGGCTAGTATTAAGGCATCAAGATAAATTGGTGAAAATCTTTAATGTTATGATTATTCAAATCGATGAGCTTTTAGTTACAAACGAAACATACAGTAGTATTAATTTTTGCATCTGCTTTTAAGATAAACTCAACATTGATGCTAGTGATGGAAGTGACTCTGAGAGTGGGGCTGATGCTGCGAATTTGGATGCTTCCCTGAAGACACCAGCACAGATCAGTAGGTTTTCTAACCTGTTCTAACCATGTTTAATATGCGCCATAATATGTCAGTCCACACTGCTAATGTACTCAATGATGATTTCTTTTTTACAGGGATGTGAAGCAATCGGACACCAGAAGAGGAAAATGGTTTGCGTTGCATTTTTTTAGGTTATGATTTTTCAGGATTTTTCAGGACACTTTTTTCAATATATTAATTAGCAATAAGAATTTATATTACAAAAGGTAACATTATTCACATTTATTTGCTATTTATAATCCTAAACAAACCTCTGCCATCATACCTCTTTCACTTACTGTCTGTGGTTATGTTTGCATACACTCATTGATACAATTGAGTTCTTTCGATGTCCCATCTACATTTATGGCAATAGCAAACTCCCATTCCCAGAGCGACGAGAAAAGCTTTGGAGTTCCCATCAAGAAATGTACACACCAGGCATAACGTTATGATCTTATAACGTTATGACTAGTGATTGAATAACACTAGCTCTTTATTATGGCAGCTGATCGTGGGTGGGATTTATTAGGAGTGTAATTAGCTTTACAATTTTCCTCATTTTAAATTGGTTTAAGTGTCTTTATGTAATTCATTTGTATATCTAGCTCTCTGCAAGCTTTATATAACACTGAGCATTTTGGAGATTTCACTATGCACTAAACATTCAAATATCTAAACATCTTGGTTATCAGATTTCATTTATAATGGGTTTTTTGGTTAGTTTGTTTATGAATATTTTGCAGAGACTAAAAACTCTAAAAGAAGTCCCGAAAACTACAAGGAAAGGACTTGTTCTTTTAAGTCACTGATGTCTTGATAGTGCACCATGCTGTCAAGTCTGTGTTTGTGTGTGTCAGAGGGCCAATAAAACATGCCTGTCCCTTCAATACTGTGTGATGTCTTGTTTGTGTATTGTTAAAACCAATGTCCTGATAAAGCCCGTATGTCCTTACAAACACTATTTTTGTCAGAAGGCGGGACATTCCGAGCAGGTCCTCATATACAACCATAATGTCAGGTCTTTATATAAATTGTTTAAATTTGTGTAAAGTAATTCTGAAGTGAAATTTGTTTTCCTCAGAGCTGATTAGATTTTTTGACATTTGTAGCATCACTGTAGCACAAGGGGAAGGGTGGGTACCTTTAAACCATGGTACAACTTGTTTACCAGGCAAAGTCCACCTAATACATAAAAACCAGTATAGGTGTGTGTGTGTGTGTGTGTGTGTGTGTGTATTCGGAGATCTCCAGCCCGGCTCAGGGATGCTCTAAAAGCTTTTTCATCCCATTACACCCACGTAATGCACTCATTTAAGGTTGCTTTCGCTCCACACGCTGGCGAAGATGAAGCTTTTTTCCCCCCACACCTGTTATTCCTAAACACAAACTGCATTCAAAATGGAAGAAAATGGAAAATCAATGTTGTGTCCTTATTTGTTTAAACTAAGTATGTTTTCATATCCTTGCTCTCCCTCTCTCTCTCTTTCTCTCTTTCTATCTTTTCGCTTCTTTCAGACCTTTGCTGAGAAAATTTATGGGAATTTCTCAATCGCAGTTCCCATCTTCGTGGCACTTTCTTGCTTTGGGTCTATGAATGGAGGCATTTTTGCCATCTCCAGGTGAGGACCAGTATGATCGCTTTCCATAATGTTATTTTTCCACTTGTGCAACAAAGTTTATATTTACGCCACAGACACCCACATCCAAACAGACTTACAGTTATCTTAATCATACAACTAAGTAATTAAGGTTTAAGGGCCTTGCTCAAGGGCCCATCAGTGGCAGCTTATTGGTGGTAAGAATTGAATTCTGAACTTGATTGGCTGCCCAGTTCGAGCAAAATGGTCATACAAGAAATCAGAAAAGAACTAAATTCTGCTCGGCTTTTCTCAGTCTGCTTTTGGAATATTTTGCCGTAGTCCATACTCTTCCTGGTCTAGCATATACAAGGTGGTATCAAAAGTTTTGAGACTCGCTCTGTTTGCAAGAAAATATATATTTTTTAATCTACGTTTCCACACGATCACCTCCAAAACAGTCCCCTTGCATAGTGCTACAGCGCCCCCTGTGTTCTTGCCACTTCTGGAACGTGTCCTGGAAGTCTTCTTTTCGAAGAGTGTCAAGCACCTTCTGCGATTCGCTCTCCGCAACAGTGTCAAAACAGCGACCTTTGGGCTTCATCTATGGAAAGAGTGTGAAGTCCACACGAGTGGGGTGTGGAACGTGGATCATGTGGATTGTTCTCTGATGAGGTTGAGCTCATCAAAGGGCCTTCTGTTCTCTCTTCGTCTTTCTGCGATGTTCTTTCGCTTTGGAAGCGCGCATGCAGTTCTGAACACCTCGAACGCTTTGCTGCAGCATCGCCGTATGTCAAACGTACGTCGTGTTAAACGTCTCTGTGGCAGATTTGTCGGTTTCACGCAGAATTTCACGTTCATTTCTTGTTCTAACTTGATGTCCGTGATGAAATCACAGACGTGGGAATGCACAAGGGTCAGAACAGCTCGAAATGTTTTGGTCCCACCTCCTAGTGTGGAGTATCTCTAGATTATTAAATGCTGACTATAGATAAATGAATGTTAAGCCGCAAACATGCAGGAATATTTGGAGCGTATGAAGTATGAAGGCGAGCGAATCTACAAGAAGACAATGTTATCATGAAGCTGAAAACAATAAAGTGCAATAGTATTAGTTGTGAAATAAGCTGAAAAATGATGTACTGTACTTTGGGAATGTGACTAATATCATAGCGTGTGTCTTGAGGTCTATTTGGTAACATCTAGATCAGGAATGGTGACACACCGAGTGATGATATAACCTGCTCTGACATCAGGCTCTGCCTCGTTTCTTCTCCATCTTTCCCAGAATGTTTTACGTGGCGTCTCGAGAAGGTCAACTTCCTGAAGTTCTGTCTATGGTTCATGTTCATCGACACACTCCAGTAGCTGCTGTAATTGTTATGGTAAGTCATGATGGTCTGGTGCTCTGAATCACTTCCTGTTTTAACAAATCCATTTGCCATAATGAGGCAGTGATTCTGATGCGTATACAGTATGCTGTTAGTTGTTACATGGGTGATAAATTTAGTGTAGAACTTTCTAGAAACCTTTGGACTCATGGAACTATTGACTGCATTGTAGCCTTATGTGGGATCTGAGGTATGACAGAGGCTTGGCTCGGGGTCTTAGCAGGGGTCCTACACAATTTTTTCCCAGACTCAAATCTGCAGACTTCCTTAAACATTTTTAAGACCATGTTTAACATCTGAAATAATAGTTTTCAGAAGTTTCAGTGTTGATGAGCAACTTTTGGTAAAGTATTAAAAATGGAAGTGCGGACGGAGAGCGTTTTTATACGAAAATGCCATTTTCCAATGTATCCGGATTAGTGAAGATGTAGGCTTTGTTTTATAAAAAAATATTTGTATGAATTATTAATTGTAGATTTTAGAAAAATTAACAGGGCAATAGTATGTAAACAGAAATCCCCCCTCCCCACAACAACCCCCCCGGTATTAATCCAGACCTGGAAATTCCATACTTTTCCATACTTTTCCAAAGTGCTTAGGATGTGCTTAGTGACATATGACATGAAAGGAGTTTTTGTTGGAATGAATTGCATTGTGGGTAATGTAGAAAACTGTTAATTAAAGTCAAAAGAGACATGGGTATCGACTAAAGATGTTAGATCTGAATATAACTAAGTAATCTAATCTAATCTAATCTAATCTAATCTAATCTAATATTATATAATTACATAAAACATTTTCAAAGTTACATACTGATTTTATGACCACCTTGATATATTTCACTTTATTTTATTCACATCCACCCAGAAAGCAAGCAAGAAACCAATATAAACTGGTGTTAGTCTGATTGACATCTTGTCTTCCTCCTACCCCATGCAGTACCCCCTCACCATGCTCCTCCTGTTTGTTGGAGATATCTACAGCCTGCTGAACTTCATGAGCTTCCTGCGCTGGCTCTTCATCGGGCTAGCTGTGGTCGGACTCATCTACATGCGCCACACACGGCCTGAAATGTTACGTCCTTTCAAGGTAGAACAGCCAGACAATCCAACAACAACCAATGCAGCAGTAGTAGGGTGGAATTCTTGATTCTGATTGGTCAAATCACATGCTACTATGTTTTATAGTAACAGATCACTAAATGATTATTTGGTAGAGTTTCAACATAGAAAAAAATTATCTAAAAAAGTCTATGAAGAGATTTTTGTGTAACATCTATGGAAGGAGTCTCCAGTGTCAGAACATTTCTGACGTGACTTTTTTGGCTCATATAAAAAACAGGTTTGTTTGCTCTATTGTATTGCATGAATGCAACTAGAAATGGATAAAAATGAAAGTGAATTGTTCTTTGTTTGTTGAACGAAACTTTTTAATGGGAACAATAGTTTTGTGTCATGCCACATCACACCACCACCAGTGAGAGTTGCGTAATGAAATTCGCTAGCGTTGGTCGAGACCGAGACTTGACCATTAAGCCAAGATAGTTTCCTTATACCTTTGTGATGAAAAGAACGACCATTAGCATGGACCTGCATTAGCATGCTAATCCTACTCTCCAATCGAACCCATAAGTGTTATTATCTGCCTCGACATCCTTGATGAAATGTAAATCAGGAGCGAGTTTTTGCAGCGTAAAGACGGTGAGGAACTTTCTGGACTTCTAGTCATTATAAACCCAATCAACAAACGAATACACAAATATACTCCTGCCCAGAAGATCGTGATGATCTTAATGATATTAAAATGCAAATAAGCGATCGTGGTGAGGAAGAAATTCAAGCCTAACGTTAGCTATTATCATTAATGTTAATGTCTTGAGCTGTGCCTAATCTTCCCCTGCTTCTATCTCTGTCTCTCTTTTCTCTCCCTCAGGTCCCAATCTTCATCCCAGCAGTTTTCTCCTTCACCTGCTTCTTCATGGTCTTTCTTTCGCTCTACTCCGATCCAGTCAACACGGGGATCGGCTTTGCCATCACGCTTACGGCAATCCCGGCCTACTACATCTTCATCGTTTTCGACAGAAAGCCCAAGTGGTTCCAGAATCTCTCAGGTTTGAGGACGTTGTTGTTTTTTGTTAACAAATCTATTCCAGCCTTGGCAACACGAAATGCCCATTAATATTCATCAGAATTTCTAATATTGTCTCTGCTTCCATGTCCTTTCTGCAGACTCCATGAACAGATCCTTACAAATCCTCTTGGAGGTGGTCCCTGCCGAGAACTGACCTTTCCAGACACCGCTCTTGCATCATTCAGTCTTTCATTTTCGTCTTTCTTATAGAACATGCTCCCTTCAACCTGCTCTCATTTTCATTCCTCTTTTATGTTTTATAGAAAACACTCCCCCGAGTGACCGCTTCTCAATCCATCCCTCCACAAGGGAGGAACGAGAGAGAGACCTTTCGGTGCTCGCGCAAGAAAAAAAAAACACTTCCACTCTCTCGGTCCTCGCTATTCGCTCCAATACAGCACACTTCACTTTACTAGCCGTGCTTTGTCTTATTTCCTGGTCAATTTGAGATTCGTGAAGATTTTTCTCAGAACAGTTCGGCAGGTCATTTTGAAGCTGAGGAACATTCTCACAAAAAATCAGTGTGAACGTTCTTACCAAAACATTCCACCAGTTTTCTCAGAACACACAGAAAGTGTTAACTGTTCGAACCACAGCAATCGTTTTGCTAATCTAAATCTCGGGGGACACCACGTGTGATGGCGCTTTCAGTCAACGAAAAACGTAGCTTTTTTTGAAAACGCTTTCCGAAGTGAATACATTTGAAAACTACATTTTCGCTTCCCAGTGTGTACTTGTGAAAAACGCCGGCTTTCGGAAATGACGCATCTTTTGTCATTGCCGCGACTTTTCAAAGAATCGGAAAGCAAATAAACGCACAATGAAGCGTCTTTAATACCTGTTAGCACTCGGTTCAGAAAAATTGCTCTAATTAATCTAATGAAAATAAATCTAGTGTTATATATGACAGGTTCATATGTGATGCTCTGCATTAGCCTAGCATAGATGGGCATAATTGTGGAGAAAAAATAATCAATCCCACATGTCCTACGGTGCAAAGCTACATTTTTCTACTACATGACGAATTGATAATTAGCCTGCTGGAAAAAAAGCGATTTGCTAGCTTCAGTCATGTGTATGCTAGCTTGTAATGAAAACACTCATCGTTTTTCAGCTGTGCTAGCTGTCTGATTGTATCATAAACATCTGACTTTGACCTCCCTGCAGTTATTCCGGCTCTCCAGAGCTATTGAAGTGTTTTATACCTCATAAAGCAATTCCACACCGCCATTATGAGAACTACTGTAGATCAGGTGGAAATGTTGAAAGATTTTCTTTTTTTTTTTTCAGAAGTTGTATGTGTTCAATGTGGGATTGTCCTACATTTCTGAAAGTCATCTGAGATGACGGATTGGATAGCTTTTGTAGCTACATTTTTTGTGTGTTTGTTTGTTTTTGATTCATTTTGTATTTTAGTATTTTAAATTAATAATAATAATACTTTTCTTTATATTTTTTATAGTATATCAGAATATAAATTATTTAATTTATATTTACTTGTCTTAACAACTTAAGCCTAGAATTTAATTATTCATTACAAATATGGAAGAAAAAAAAAGCAGCCACAGAATATTTTATTGTTTATTATTACTATTATTACTTCTTCTTATTATTATTATTATTATTAATTGTATTTTAATTAGAATGGGTATAATAATAATAATAATAATAATAATAATAATAATTATTATTATTATTATTATTATTATTATTATTATTATTATTATTATTATTATTTAGATTTTATAAAAATGAAATTTTTAATCTGTCTACTTGTTTTCAGGTAAAAAAAAAAAATTATAATCCAGATTTTCAATGTGGTTTTAGACTTTTGGACTTCACTCTGTATTGATTATTTTTTTGTTTATTTTTTTTTATGTTATTTTTAAGTCATTCTTGAATTTTTTTACATTTGTAGCATTAACTTAATATACAGTGGAACCTCGGGTTAAGAATTTAATTCGTTCCGGTACTTTATTCGTAACCTGAAAAGTTCGTATCCCGATACAAATTTCCCCATAATAATGAACAGAAACTTCGGTAATTCGTTCTGGACAACCAAAAATATTACTTAAATAAAAATAAAGCCAATATTCACTAATATTATTTACTTTTAACGTTATATTAAAATCATACCACATAAAAACATACAAAAGAGGAAAAGATCTTTACCGGGTACTTTCCCTTTGAGAAGACTCGCTGCGGGAGACGACGTTCGTAGAAGGGGGAGGAGGGAGAGTTATTGTTTGGAAGGAGAATCTTATTATATTATATTATTTATATATTATTATATATTATATTATAGAATATTAAAGACAGTGTTATTAACACGAACGCTGAGACAATTGTTGCATTAGAGGGAAAATGAGAGCTGTTTCTTTAAGGCTACTATCAGTTGGTATTGAAGTCCAGAGTGAAATTCATTATGGGTATTGTACTTCGGAAAAGACTGTAACCCTGCTAATCTATCTTCATAAAAACAAGTAAAGTGGTTATGCATCGGCTAATGTTGTCCATCTCATCATTCCACGAGCATCAACTAACGAGTTGTTACGCTGCCGCCGGGAAAAGTTCAAGCGGATAAGTAACACGATGCTCTCGCTAGGGACACAGGACGCTAACTGATGTGACGAGCTGCGTGGATAGAGCAAAAACAACCAACTTGCCTGCGATTTTTTGGTGAGCGACGTTCGTATCCCGATATTTTGTTCGTAACCAGGGGCAAAAATTTTGATGAACTGCGATTCGTAACCTGAATTATACGTATGCCGGGGCGTTCGTAACCCGAGGTTCAAAATGTATGGTGCGGTCAAAAGTATTGGGACACCTGACTTTTCCAGCCATATGAGGTTCTCCCCTAAATATTTTTTTACCACAAAATTTCTTTACCTGGAGACACACGGCTAAATGGGCTTTACACGCCCGGGAGTGGAAGATCTCCTGCTATAGAGCTTATGGATTTTGTTCATGAAGTGTAAAATGTACTGTAGATCACTGCTGTATAAAGTAACACACTGTAATTTTTATTATTATTATTATTATTATTATTATTATTATTATTATTATTATTATTATTTTATTTTTTGAATTTTTTTGCACTTGATGCAATGCACTTGTTACAACATTAACACTATGGCTTTAATCATTATATTAATATATATCAGTATATATTAGTACATAAAACCTCAGTATATGCTCTTCTTTAGTTTTTATTACTTAATACTTCTATAAATCTTCGTACGTCTGATGTGTAGTTCGTGTTTTTAAAAATATTATTCTTTTTTGTTATTTTTGGTGACTTTTGTGTATTCTGAACACAGATGTTTTTTATCCAGACATGTTTTTATTTTGTAATGTTCGACTACTCAGAAGGAAATCGATATCTCTGAGACACAACGCAGGGATCCGGATTCAAATGCATGAACATGCTCTTCGCTGAAGTTTGATGTAATGCTAGTGAAAGTGTTACAGCCAGTAAATGCGTAGAAAATATAATGAATAATGATAATAATAATAATAATAATAATAATAATAATAATAATAATAATAATAATAATATCTTTTTTTAAATAGCACTAATTTTGCTAATCTTGTTTGTTCTGGATGTATGTATAATAATTTGTTTACACAGACTGTATAATTTAGAATATGACTGCAATATTAAAATAAAATGTATTGTATTATTAATTTTTTTGTATTTTATTTTATTTAATTGTTTTTGTGCAATATGAATCTACAGTTGGATGTTGGTTAGTATAATACACTTTGCCGTAAAAAGTAATTGGACACCGATTTTCCCAGCTGTATGCGTTTCCTATCCAAAGTGTTACTGCAAAATTGGAAGCACGCAATTGTATAGAATGTCTTCAGATGCGGGATGTTTACATTCTCTCTTCACTTGAACTATTAGACCCAAACCTGTTCCAGCACGACATTGAACCTGTGCTAAAACATATATCTATATTTAGACTAAAGAAGTCACTCATCTTTCCATGTACTGACCAAAAGGCATACCCTCATCCATGTATGTACTAAAAGATACCCATAGGTCGATATATGGACTAAAGATTGTGTCTTTAGTCCATATATCGACCTATGGGTATCTTATAGATTAAAAGGATACCAGAAGCAGTGGGAAGCAGTGCATTTCACTTTAATGCCTTAAATAGTGTCCCTCCTGAATCAATCCACCTCTAAATAACATCATTATGACACCATGGCGATAGAAAGCATCAGTATTATAGAGAAGTGCAGTAGAACAGAGTGCTGCATCACAGACAGGAATCTTATATAGAGAGAATGAATGTCATCACTAAAGCAAGAAACCCAATGAACACAATTCAACACTTCTCCTTCCACTGGAGCCGCAGCTGCACCACCCACATACATCATCTCTAGCAGAAGCCTCGACCTCATCAAATGATCATTTTTGTGCAATTTCTTCCTGGGGATTTGAAATTGAAAGCAAATTGTGTGTTTTGTGCAAATTCTATAGGGAAAATCTTAACAACCATTTGGAACTGTTTCGGTCCATCCTTTCTCACGATGTCCAGCTTTTCTTGAAAAGGCGGTCATGTAAATATCATTGTAAGTTTATCTGTGACCAAAATCGATTTCTTTTCCTCTGTCATATCGTTTCCTCTGTCGCAGTGAATTAAAAAAACAGACCTTTAATCAAGATGTCATGGGACAGCGTGTGGTGCTGAAGTTACTTGTTAGCGAATGCGTAAAACCCACGGACATCGACAGAAGATTTCGTGCACAGTAGAGCGATGAGACGCTTAGCTGCAATAAGACATTTCAATAGTGTCAACGTTTCAAAGATGGCCGTCAGTGACGATCCCGCTCGTGGTGGTTCCATGGTGATGAAGTGAAACAGGCTATCCTGGGATAGTTTAGGCGTATGCCGAATCTTTCCAGGCTTTAGTTAAATCCAGGGATGAGTGAATAAATGTAGCAGGGGAGTATGTCGAAAAATCAATGCAGTTTCCACTCCTTTAAATGTGCTCTTTGATTTTATAACCTGAAAAGTCCCGGTTTGACTCGAACGCCCCTCGCATTTTTATTTCAACGCAAGCTGCCTGCCACTCCAGAGAATTCGGAACACCAGGGACATCTAAGATTGTGTTTATGAAGCTGTGCAGGTTCAGCCTCAGGTCGAACACACCTCGGCAGGAGGAAGCTGAAAAAGCCTTGACCACAGCCTGACCTTGAGTGTGTTGAATGGCGCTGGATAAAGAACAGGCAGGTAAATAGGGAGGTGTGTGTCGGACATAAATGGCGATAACGCTGTAAGTGAAAGCATTAAGTGTGCACTTGCTGTCATGCTGCGGTGTCACTGTACGCCCCCGAGGTCTCGATCAATACATCGGGCTCGAATGCGTAGCGCGTGGGGCTGTCGAGAAAAACGCCGATCGATGAAATAACAGGAGAGCAAAGAAGAAAGATTCTGTGTGTGTGTGTGTGTGTGTGTGTGTGTGTGTGTGTGTGTGTATGTTTGTTTGTTGTGTTTATGTGCTTTTGGAGCTCTGCTTTTAGAGTATGAGCAAAATTTGAGGGCAGAATGATTGATCCAATGCAGGAGGATGATTGTGTTACCAGGTTAATGTCCCAGATATTGAGATAGATCCTAAAAGAGAGATGATAGATAGATAGATAGATAGATAGATAGATAGATAGATAGATAGATAGAGAGAGAGAGAGAGAGAGAGAGAGAGAGAGAGAGAGAGAGAGAGAGGGAAAAAAAAGATGTCAAGACTTTGGAAAGGAGGAAAGTGTTTCCTCACCCACACAGCCATGTCATCCATCTTCATGTCTCTGAGTAATGTTTATGTCTTGCAATCAACAATGCCACACACACACACACACACACACACACACACACACACACACACACACAGTGTCTGTATCACTTGATGCACAGTTCAGGTGGATTGTGTGTGTGTGTGTGTGTGTGTGTGTGTGTGTGTGTGTGTGTGTGTGTGTGTGAATGAGTTGTTGCTGCTGCAGTGTATTGTTCACTACATTGGCTTTTACCCAAATCTCTCTTTCCCTCTCTCTCTTTTACTCTCTCTCTCTCACACACACACACACACACACACACACACACACACACACACACACACACACACACAGTTCATTTAGTATGCAGTCCTGCACCCTTGCTCTTGGATAAATGCTGATGTGACTGCATTACACCACACCAAGCCGCCGAACAGGTACATGAATCATGTGCCAATTCAGAAAGTGTGTGTGTGTGTGTGTGTGTGTGTGTGTGTGTGTGTGTGTGTGTGTGTGTGTTTCTGTGGCTCGGTGGGTGGGTGATTGGGCGGGTGATAGTCAAAGCAAGTGAAGGCAGTGAAAATGTCCAAATTCCCATATGGCATGAATCCTGTTAGGGTAACATATGCACTCCAGGACACACACATATGTCCATATACCACATAATATATACACTACAACAAACTAATAAGGACCAGGAGGTACACACATATGTCCATATACAATTTGTCCATATGCCAAAATGCATATTTTATCTGAATTGACATATTTTCATACACAATACACAAACTTGTCCTCATATAGACATGGAAATATAACCAGAATTCATTATATTGTACAAAAAAACCACTATAATGTTTGAGAACAAAACTATATGAACATATCCATATATGGACTAAAGAATCTAACAAGTTCATATACTGACCAAGGCTTATCGGTACATATATGGTCAAACACACTTATACAGACAAAAAAAAAACCTGATCCATTTTGGTCTAAATAGCCACATATAAACTGATATTAACTCATTATTATATAGATATAGAAAACATTTTTATATATGGACCAAAAAACCAGCAGAGGTTTTAATTGCTTTGCCAACTGAGGAAATTTAACCTGCCACAAGAGCTGCTGAAACAGTCGGCCATCATTGAGTCTGTCTGGTGTACATCCATAACTGTCTGGTTTGGTTCAGCTACCAAATCAGACATCAGGAGGCTACAGTGGACAGTCAGGACTGCTGAGAGGATTACTGGTGCCCCCCTGACCAACCTCCAAGAACTTCACACCTCCAGAGTGAGGAAAATTAAAGACACATATACATTTGGATATATTGACCAATCTGGACACTGTATAGTTTATAGACAGTATAGACTTAAAATAAAAAAAAAAAAGCAAACTCAAATCTTAGAAGCACTTCTGTACTCAGCGATGTGCCGAGAAACTCTTTTGGATTAGTTCCTAAATCATGTTTATCGCAGAATTATGATTTATTTCCAGACTGAGAAACATGGCTCGTTTACAGCAAATAAACAACTCCATGTCAGCTTTTTTTCTTAAAGCTAATTGGTGCGTCTGTGTAGCCCTGCGCACAGCTTTTCTAACACCTGCCTTCAGCTTTATAGAAAATAAAGTGACAAGAACTAAATTGCCAAACTGATATTGACTTTTCAGTCGTAGCAGGCATCCAGTCACTGTGTGATGTAAACAAAAGAGTGAAGCTCAGAAGCTTTGCTAATCAGTTTATATTGACATAAAAGGTCAGATGTTTTTATTCTGTCCAGAATCAGCATTGGTTTCTTGAGAAAATATGCAAAAATGCAAGATGTGGCTATAGAGCTCCTAAACTCTGATGCTAGCATAGACTCTGGTTTAACTCGCATTCAGCTACAAGTGTGTTAGTAAAGTCAGGTACTGATGTTAATGAGGTGAGGAGGTCTGAGGTGCAGTCAGCGTTCACATTCATCCCAAAGGTGTTCAATAGGATTTATAGCTCTATAGCAGGACACTTTCCACTGCAATCCATAGTAAAGCATGTCTTCATGGAGATGGAATTGTGCACAGGAGCATTGTCATGCTGGAACAGTTTTGGGTTTCCTAATTCAGATGCAGGGAAAATTTCTAACGTCTTCCTAAATTGTGCCTAAATTTTGTGGTAACAGTTTGAGGAAGAATCTTTAAAGATGTTTCCAAACATCTAAATAACCTATAATAGGATATAGTAGGGTTTAACATGAGCTTTTCTGTGTATGAGATTTTTTTTGTTGAAGTTTCTGATGCTGGTAATTCTAATAAATGTATCCTCTGCAGCAGAGGTAGCTCTTGGATTTCCTTTTCTGGCACGGTCCTCATGAGAACCTGTTTGATCATAGCTTTTGAGGGCTGCATAAACATTCAAAGCTCTTGAGATTTTTCGGATTGACTGACCTTTATTTCTTAATGTAATGTTGGACTGTCTTTTCTCTTTTGCTAAATTTCCCTTAACTGAGTGTTTCTTGCCATGATATGGATTTGTACACTAGTTGTAGTAGCACTAATAGGGCTATTGACTCTGTATACACCCTTTTCTTCTCCACAAGACAGCTGATGGTCTAAAGCACATTAAAGAGGCAAGAAATGTCACAAATGAACTCTAATCTGAATTGAAAACAATGTAGATGTAGGTACTTCGAAGATTCGAATATGGGGTACATATCTTCAAAGAGCTCACTTTGTGCACAGGGGCATTGCCATGCTGGAGCAGGTTTGGGTTTCTAACTTCAAGTAAAGGAAAAATTGTATTATAGCGCATCTAAAGATGTAATGTACAACTGAGTCCCTCCAGCTTTGTGGTAACAGTTTGGAAAATAACCACATATGCCAGGAAAGGGCAGGTGTCCCAATACTTTTGAAATATAGCATATATATATATATATATATATATATATATATATATATATATATATATATATATATATATATATATATATATGTGTTGAGTTTGGTTGCACTAATAATTAACATACATTTGCATAAAGCATCCATATTTGTCCATTCCCATGTTGATTAGAGTATTCAAAACTTGAAATGTTTAAAACGTTGCGATTAATCACGAGTTCACTCATCACGATCGTGCAATTAATCGCGATTGAATATTTTAACTATAATTAATATACTTATTTTAATTCACAAGAAAAATTGATCATGGATGTGGCCTCCAAATAACGACAGCTGGCAGGGTTTCTCTCTCCTGTCGTTTCCTCGGTGCTGCACTTCCCCACATCACCACTTGATGGCGATAGAGTGAAGCCGAACAGCTCGGACCTTCTAATGAAAAACACCAACTTTCAGCTCTGCAAGTTCCTCATCATCCATCAACACACACACACACACACACACACACACACACACACACACACACACACACACACACACACACAGAGCACAGAGAGAGAAAACAGTGAAGTCTTTTCCTAATCTATCTATCCATCCCCTTGCTCTTTCATTTCACAGTGTTTCTAGTTCGGGCTCAGACGGCCCGGCTTCTGATGACATCTCCTTCTCTGTGTGTGCAATAGCAGTAGTGTGTACTTAAACACACAACACACCTACTCCAGACATTCATATACACTTCATATCTCTATTTCCACTCGTCCTCTCTATCTATTTATCTCTTTCTCACTCTCACTCTCTCTCTCTTCCACTTGCACTACAATATTGCTCTGTTCCACTGCCATTTATCACTCAATGCTTCTCACAGATGTTATTCCTGGTTATATCTCTGTACTCAAATGCTACATGCTGCTCTGAGCAAAAACAGAAGTTATTTATATCCTTCATTGTACTTACATGGTGATGTGCAGCTATCGATGATATTGTAATAGTTCTTTAGATAAAGTTCATCATGGTCCAAAATCATTCTGGAAGCTTCCCATTTCCCATTTCGTTTGTGTATCCATGGACTCTAGAGATACGCAGTGATAGTGGATCGAACTGCCTGGACTATTTATACAGTAAATATTTGTAGAACATATTTTTTTTTCCCAGTCATTCCTTAAAAAGGAAAAAGAAGAAATCAGTATGATTCCTATGTATAGTAACTCTAAACAGCAATCCCCAAAGTCCATGAAGAAGATCCAAAATTAAAACATAAAGAATTTTTATATCTGCATGTTCTTGAATGATTATATCCTGAAATTAATATTTTCTTTACACCCCCCCCCCCAAATAACAGTTAAAAGAATCCTGTAGGTCTACATTGGATTGGGGCTTGGGGGGGGGTCCTCAGTGTTTAAGGCTTCAGAAGGTTTTCGGTTCCAGCCCTGGTATCGCCAAGCTGCCATTGTTTGGGGAAGGCATATATACTTATATGTACAAATACACTTACTGTATATCTATAATGTATTCAAAATGAAGAAAGACAGATATTAAAAGCTTTCTCTGAAGATGTGTATGTATTTTTACATGTAGATAAAACCTACTGTACCTACAAGCTAGAAATAGAGAGCTACTGCACAAGTAGTCATATAAAACATTTCAGGAAAATCAGCCAATCAGAGTTTAGAGGCAGGAACCAGCCACATGCTGGGAAAATTACAAGACAGCACAGAAAAGCCACATACCAAAGTAAAAAACTCAATACTCCCACAAGCCTACATAGAAACACAAGTGCACATGTCTATATTACATTCAAAACCATTAGCATTTCTGTGTTTTCTTTATTGGAGAAGACCTTAGGGGTCCTACATGAAACCCTAGAGCCCGAAGGTTCTTGATCAGAAGACATTCCAAGCAGAAAATGTTTAGAAAGATTAAAAACCTTGAATAACCGTCAAAGAAACCTCACAAAACCCTGAAAGAAGCCTTCAAGCACACCTGTATCAGTGAGGTCTGAAATTCTGAGCAGCTTCTTGGTTGTCCATTTGGGGGAATTGTGTGTGTTCAAGGTTCTATGTAGAGCCCAATGGCAGTGTGTTTTTACATCAGAAAAGCTTCTAAGTTGCCTTCAAGACAGAATAAAAGCATATTCTTTCAAAGAGTGTGTGCTTGTGGAGGGTAAATCTAAAATTCTTTCGTTTTCCCTTTAGAGGAATTTTTTATATAGAGCCTTACAGTGGTGTTTTGATATCGAGGGAAAAAAAGAAAATTCCACATGGAAGCCTTTTGGAAACATAAGAACACTTAATTATTCAATTATTCCTTAAAGAACCATTTCATATGAAAGTCCACAGTGGTATCATTTAGTTTTGGAGAAGTGTAAAAGTTCTACCTCAAGCTCGAAAACCTACAAGGAACATGAGGGTTCTTAAGTTTTGGAGTGAGCTTGTGGAAATTTGTGTTACTTCAGCCATAAGGGTGTTAGTAAAATCAGGTATCAGTGTAGCTGCATAGGGTTCCACAGGGTTGCAGTCCAAGCTCTAGAGCAGGCCACTCAAGGTCTTCCACTCCAACTCATTGAAACCATATCTTTGTGGAGCAAGCTTTGTGTGAAAATTCCATATGAAAGCCTTTTAGAAAGGTAAGGACCCTTAATTATTCAATTAAACCTTAAAGAACTCTTAAATATAAAAGTGCACAGTCATATCATTTAATTTTGGAGAAGTATAAAGGGTCTACCTAAAGTTCATCAACAAAAGCCTACAAGAAAGGTTTGGGTTTTTAATGTTTTGTTGATGGGCCCTTGGTAGAACCTTTATTGCTCAATCACAGTTTAACCTTTTAGTTCAACTATTCAACTGACCCATAAGAAAATTCTTAGAGTAGAATAAATCAATATCTTTGGAAGTTCTTTAGATCTTTGATACTCAGTAAAACTAAAAGTATTGAAAAATGACTTAAGTACAGTAATGAATTATGTTCACACAAATACTTTATACTACTGAAAGGAAGCTTTAATGGTTCCATTAAGTGAAGTGTTTCTACATCAGAGAGCAAAAGTTTCTTATGAATCATTACAAACTCCTAGAAACACCTGCAGTGGTTAGTGGTTCTTTGATTGTCTGTTTTTTTTTTCTATAGAACCCTCTATTTCCTCTATCTAAAGGAGTTTCAGAGAGAACCTCTTCTGAACTGTGAACTATTCCAAAAAAACAATAAAGACCCTTTCATAGAAGACTGTTATTATCCATCATTATGCTGAATATATATCCTGAATGTGAAAACTATCATCAAATGAGTCATTCATTCCATACAATCTGTTACTATTCATCATCCTTTATCACGTTTCCTCTTCATCCATATGCCGACGTTCCCATAACAGCTCAGCACATGACCCGTGTTTTGCACTTCTTATTCCAAGCAGGTGTTCTTCTACATAACTAAACAGAAGCTCTGTTTACATTCAGTCATTTGGAAGTCTTCTTTTCGAAGCGTGTCAAGCACCTTCTGCCAAAACGACGGCTTTTGTGGTGGATCTTTATCTTCGGGAAGAAGGCAAAGTCCGCAGAAGACAGATTTGGCGAGTAGGTTGAGTGCAGAAGTGAGATCATGTGGATTGTTCTTCGACGATGATCAGTTACCGAATGGTTTTGACATTTTAAGGGTTTGAGTTTGTTGAAGGTCTTCCTGATCTCTCATCGTCTTCCAGTGATGTACTTCTACTCTTAAAATGACCGTGCAACTTGAAACACCTCGAACAACACGTTGCAGCATCACCTCTCTGTGGCAGATATGCCTATTTTCACGCAGAATTTAACCTTTGCTCTTTGATCTATCTTGCTGTCTATGATGACGTGGTTGCAGACGTGTTAACACACGTGGGTCGAGATAGCACCAGTTACACCATTAGTCTTGAAACATTTTGATATACAGGTATGGAAATATCATAAAAGTAGAACATCCAAGATTCTAAAGATTATAGATACAGGAGTCTAAAATTACCCAAACTTTTACACTAGAATCCAAGCAAAAGCACATTAATTAAATTGAAATTCTCTCGATTGTATGCAAATTACTGCATGTATGACACTAAAACAACAAATACAGTTCACCCCACTCATGATTCTTCTTACCAATCATATTAGCACACATGGGTTCTTGATGGGTTCCCAGAACAGTTCTTCTGACAGAAAAACAATCTTTTTTGGGTTGCATTTTAAAACATTAACTCAGATATACAATACAGAACATTTAAAGCTAGTTTAGCCAGGCTAACCAATTACATTTATATATATATTTATGCATTTATGCAACTGGGCAGCTGAGAGATAAGGGCCTTGCTCAGGTGTCCAACGATAGAAGTTTTGTTTTTCATGTATTTAAACTTACAACCTTCTGATCAGGATTCTATTGTGGAAACCGTTAAACTACTACATCACAATCAGAAACAATCAGTGAATCTTTGATTAGCATTATACACTTTTCTGGCCCGAGCTTCATCATTTTTCCTTGGCTCTCTATGTGTACTAAATAAACTGACATGATGAGCTCTTTGTGTGGCAGCGTTGTGGCTATAATTGATAGTCGAAGCTTTGTTTTTAAATTGCTGATGCTTTATCAAGGTTTTGTGTAATAGATGAACGGCTGAGATATGTAGCCTAAGCTAGCAGTTTTCACTGCCAGTAGAGTACTAAGCACTAGCATTAAGATCTCAGCATTGACAGTTTTAAATTTGAGAAATTAATCCTTTGAGAATCTTCCTTCAGCTTTTGATGGCATCATGTATTCCAGAATGACAAGTATCAAAAAGGTGGCACTCATTTAGACATCCATAAGACTTCATAAGGTGAGCCGAGACGTATGCTGAGACAACTGGATGAGGAAAGGACAGGAAGAACCGGCACAGGATCGTCGGTATTAGCGATGATAAGGACTGGCTGACAGTTCAGCATGTGGTGAGAAAAGGTGAGAACTGAGTCCATTTAGCACTCTTAGACGTTGGAAACACAAAAGTTTCAGAAAAATCTCACCAGGAAGGAAGAGACTGTGTTAAAGTGGAGTGTGTGGGTGGAGTGGAAGGCTGAGAGGATGACTGAACCCCCTGGCACTCAGTAAGGGCATCAGTGCCTCAGCCAGCTAATGAGTTCATTGTAAGTCCAATCAGGCCGCAGTTCACTGCAAGCCCACGCACTTCCTTTTATTAAGCTCGCCATAATTCTATTCTCTAAATGTTCTGAATACACAGATATTACACACATTCACATTCAGTTTTCCACAGAATGTGCACTTCATTTGCATTATCAGAGCATATACACATACAGGATATATTGCATATTACTGAAGCATAATAAATTAAACATATCCGATCTACATGCATGCACATTTTGTGCTTGAAGTCACCTCATTAGACCAGACCACTAGCTGCAAGGGTTGCATGGGAGTTTTTACAACAACTTTGCAGCCATACAATTGAACGTGACATCTTCACAGACGTTAGCATGAAATTTTCCATTTAGGAGATGTATGAGGACAGTGTGAAAGCAGTGAAGTGTGCAGTAGGAACAAAAGACTGGTTTGAGGTGGAGGTTGGTCTGCATCAAGAATTGGCTCTGAGCCCTTTCCTGTTTGCAGCGGTGATGGACAGTAAAAGACAGGAGGTGAAGCTGGAGGTAGCAGAGCTGAAGATGTTGACGAAGGGAAGTGACGAGTATGTACAGGATTAAAGAATGAGTTTATTAGAGGGACAGCCCATGTAGGACGTTTTGGAGACAAGGTGAGGGAGGTGAGATTGAGATGGTTCGGACATGTACAGAGGAGGCACATCAAATGTCAAAATATATCTGTAGGAGACTGCTAAGGATGGAGCCGCCAGGAAGGACGAAAAGAGAAAGGCCAAGGAGGAGGTTCATGGATGTGGTGAGAGAGGATATTCAGGTAGATGTAGAGGACAGGGGGTATGGAGATGGATGATCTGCTGTGGTGACCTGAAAAAAGAAAAAGAAGCATGAAATTCATCCTCACTTCACCCTATATCAGTATCTGACTTTAGTAACACCTTTGTGGCTGAATGGGATGGGATGCTCAAAAAGCACACACCAATCTTAGGGTACGGTGCCTCTCAAAATACCTTGAATGACTTGTTTCAGCATCACCGCATGTCAAACATTTGTCATGTTAAACGACTTTGTGGCAGATTTCTCTTTGTTCTAACTTGTTGTCCGTGCTGAAATTGCAGACGTGGTTACGCACGTGCACAGAATATCACCAGTTACACCATTAGTCACCACTAGTCTTCATGCTAGTTGACGTATCCTTGGTTAATGTTTGTTAGACCCATCTTGCTAAACGTTACCTCAGAAATCATCACATTACGCATGGTTGTATAATAATCAGCATTTAAAGAGCAGCGCAGCAATCAGTCTTAAATTTCAGACTCCCCAGGACTGTCCCCAAAACTGTACATGAGCGCCATGCTAAATCTAGCGATGTGTGCGAGTGATATTTGATTGACAGCCCTGGTGAGTGACATTACTCACACTCCATATCCCACACCGTGATTCATGTCACTGTGACATTTCATTGGCCTGAAGGTGAGTCTGTGTACGCATGAGTCACCTGGTTATCTGTGCACAAGGGTTCATACATGTGCCCCGCTTGGGTTAATGGAATTTTACATCGAATGCACACACGAACGTGACCTATTTAAAGAAAGTGTCCTTTCAAACACGATCCTCTGCACTGCTGTGTGAAAAGGTTCAAGAACAAGTGTGTGCTCCATGACGACTCCTTTCTCCTTCCCTATAACATCCCTCTGCTTCTTGGAGATACGTCTTCTCAATTGTGATCACGAAAAGAAAATGCTAATTTAGAATATTGTTTTAACACTGTCTAGACGGTGTCTGGAATCTCTTCAAGTTCAACAAATTAGCAGCAGGTCTAGTTCATGCTCATCGATATTCTGAAGGAAGTTTGCCTGAATGGTTCTAAGAGGCACTTGGTCCCTAATAGTAGCATTAACATAGTGGAAATATCTTCTTAATGACTAAATTCTAACATGCTAAGTAATAACATGCTCTCTCCCTGTCAGATCATGTGATGCAGATCAATGCTAACATGCTAGCATTGTCCTGTTTACATCATCATTCATTATGACTGTCCACAAAATGGCTCTCACATGAACACAAACATTTTTCAAAGTGACCTTAAGGTTAAAACGAATATTTTTTTCCTGATCCATTAGCATGTTTTGCTAACATTTTGATGTAATTGCTAGCATTTTTGTACCTTTCTCGTGAGTTTTGCTCAGTATTATGTTTATTTAACCTCCTTATTGGTGGCTTTTATCAATTTAGACACCTTGCTGTCTTCAGGGCTTTGGTCACAGTGAATCTCTGCATCTTTGGTCCAGGAACATTAATGTATTATACATTTCTTTTTATTTATGCTACATTAAAAAAACTTCTTTCCCAAACTGTTGGAGTTGGAGGCACACAACTGTATAATATATATTTGGATGTGTGATGTAGCATGAAATCTTCCATTTGCTTAAACTAGAAGACCTTTTTCTGTTCCAGCATGATGAAGCCACTACACACAAAGCCACTCTATGAAGGTATGCTTTCTATGGGTTAGAGAAGAAGATCCCCTGCTACAGAGCTCTGACCTCAACCTTAATGAACACCTTTGGGATAAATTGGAACGCCACCCCGGGCCTCCTCACCTCACCTACATGAGTACCTGACTTTAATAACACCCTTGTGGATGAATGAATCTCCACCAAATGTCCACAAGCACACAACAAGAACATCTTCCCAGAAGAGTGGAGGTTATTATAACAGCGAATAGGAACTAAATGTTGAATGCAATAATCAGAAAGCACTTTTGTCTGTACAGTGTACATATTATGATACTAAAATCAGAGCAAACCCTGATTCTGAACATCAGCAATTTAATTTTCTCATTTTCTGAATGTGTCTTGTGAGAAAGGGAAAAACAGTGCTTATGAAATCCTGTGTTAATGATTAAGCTCATTATTTCGCTATGTTTATCTGCTGCAAAGTGTCTGTCTGTCTATTAAGATGAACATTTCATCTCGCTGTTTTTTTTTTTCCTCTGATCATTTCGTTGCGGTTAAACGTTACAGTTAACCTCGAGATCTTGCAGATGTGTACCACCAGTCATAGCACCAGTTAGCCTCTGGCAGCAGATATTTACATGGGAAAGTGCTTGTTTTTTTCTGGTGAGGAAATTTCACTGGTATTATTTAATTAGCACTTAGTCTCATACGACTCTCCTGGGTCGCTGCTATTGCACTTGTTATACCCAAATTACTGGAAAATTTTTAACCATCTTCATAGTCGGCTTTTTATAATCCTGGCCAAGGCCTTTCCCCTGAAAAGATTCTCTGGAAAGATCAAAGTGTCACTCACTTTTATAATTTAATTCAATTGCGCCCATTAATGACCAATTTGCTCACAATAAGCATTCTCTTTTTAGGTGAACTTGAGTCAGTAAACCAGGTTTTATTTTTCACCTGCTCATTAAGCTATATACTGTGTCATTAGATTAGCATACGAGGTGCTATCAAAAAGTTCTGAGACTAATAGTGTAACTTGTGCTATTCTGACCCACGTGCATTATGGAGCAAACTTGAAATTCTGCATGAAACTGGGCAAATCTGTCATGGACATGTTTGACATACGGCGATGCTGCAACGAGTCGCACGCTTTAAGTGCGGAAGACCTTTGACGAGTTCAACCCCCCAAAATGTCAAAACCATTCGGTAACTTGTGCATGATGATTGTCAGAGAACAATCCACATGATCTCACACCCTACTCACCAGATTTTTCACCAGGACCTGTATTGCTGTGCAAATGGACCATTTTGACGGTAATTGTGTGTAAACATAGATAAATAAAGTACTTTCTTGTAAACACAGTAAGTCTCTAAACTTTTTGAAACCACCTCGTACCTGCCAGGTTGGTTGAAACTCCTTAGATTTGTGCCTTTACTTACTTAAAGATTCCACTTAGTAGCTTAGTGTCATAATTTTGCTTCGCCCTCTGCAATAAAAGAATGTCCACCTGTTTGCAAAGATGATTGCATCATCAATTTTTAATCACAATGATAAACCTCATATTCCATGATTATATTTTGACATTTGATTTGATTGCAGCAGGTGTTCTGAATTTGAGTAAATGTTGTACGAATTCCATTTCACTCATTACAGCATTTGCAATGAAGCTAGAAATTTAAGCACATGTACAGTACGCACAGATGGACAGATGAAAACACCAGCCTTCATTGCACACAGGAAGTGGTGGGCTGCTGGCAGGAAGAGGAGTGCAGAACCGCTGATCATTACTAGAGGAGAGCAGCAGACGTTTATCGATGGTCTCCTGCAGAGTGATGGAGCGTGACCGACCCGGTGTGTTTGATTAATACAGACCAGAGCTGGCAGCCTGTGTGACAGATCAGGGGGAAAAAACCTCACCCACACACAGACACACAAACACACACACACACACACACACACACACACACACACACACACACACACACACACTTGAGTGTGTCAGACTTTCCAGAAATGAGCTGAAGTCAGCAGAAATCTTGACAGTCCAGCCATTCAACAAAGAGCAGCTGTGAAAATAGGAGAAACTTTTCTACCGCTGAGAAGAAAATTGAGGAGTTTAGACGTCTTCAGCAGCTTGTGTGCATCTGGAACGTTCTTTCACAACCTCGTTTTTAAAGCCGGTCTTTGCTTATGTAACTAAATCAGATTGTTGTGTGCTTGTATATCTTTACAGAGAGCTTCCACATGGTCAACTATCATCCATTATACACATACAGTTCTACATTAAGGTCCAATTTGCTCTGATAATAACCTCCAAGCTTCTGGAAAGATGTTTCACCAGATTTTGTGGAGATTTCTGTGAGAGTCATTCAACATCAAGGGTGTTTAAAAATCAGGTACTGATGTAGGTAAGGTGAGGAGACCTGGGATGTGTTCATATTCATCTTGATGGTGTTTAATACTATTTCTTAACTCTGTAGCAGGAGATCTTTCATACCAAACCATGGAAAATGCTTTACATGGGTTGGAACTGAAGATCTCCTGCTACAGAGCTTATGGTCAGGTGTCCAAAAACTGTCTGTTTTGTGTAGCAGTAATTTGGGAATTTGCATTTGAGATGTAGATGCTTAAACGTCAGAAATATTACATGTCCTGAGATGTGATACAAATAATTTCCTACAAACGACAATAAAATGGTATTGCATTCCTGTGGTTCAGTTTATCCAATAGAAAGTCATTGTTGTGCCTTGTGTTGAAGATCAGCTCAAACCACCACTAATTTGCTAATCTTGGTTTTCCACTCTGCGGTGATCTTCATGGAAAAATGGAACAAGATCAGGGATGGAAAGCTGCCTCGTGTGAACATTTCCATGCACGAATGTAAAAATAATAAAAGGAACGCTGTGATGTGAAGCTGCACATGATCTCAGGAGGTGAGGACGATATTGCACAATCTGACATTTTAATCCAGGCAAACAAATCACCTGAGTGAATCGCCTTTGCCCTGCGCAGCTCCAAATATCTCCAACAGTCTCACACACACACACACACACACACACACACACACACACACAAAGCACAGATCTGAAATGAAGTTTGGGGACAAAATACCTCGTTTGACCTCGTACTTTATTATCTTTTCCATCACACATGCTTGTGGGACAAAGTTGCATTCCTCAGCATATGGACCCACACACACACACAGACACACACACACACACACACACACACACACACACAAAGCGAAGGTGTCGGTTGTACACTCACTGAGATGGATGTGTGTCATCTGTCAATACGGAAATTCTGCTCTCGACGGAGTCTGACATGATAGAGATGAACATTTTTCTTTGTGTGTGTGTGTGTGTGTGTGTGTGTGTGTGTGTGTGTTTCAGAAGATACATAGCTAAATTGAATTGCTCTTTAAATGTCACTTGCTGTAAAATATAAACTCTAATATAGATTGAGGTCTTACAGGAAAGTTTTTGGCATCATTAGAGAAAAGACACACACACACACACACACACACACACACACACACACACACACACACACACACACATGCCCCTATACATGTCTTCTATACAACTTTAAGTGTGATGGTCAGGTGTCCACAAACTTTTGACACAAGACTTGGGTGGTGACTTTGAACATGTCTTAAGCTGCATGACAAATATCAGCACTCAGCGTTTTTTCTATTCTCTAAAGTGAAATCGGTACGAAAAGGAGCACATTTTGAGTTAATTGTTTTGAAACAGCTGACAGAAAATGATCTGCTCAACACCTTCGACCACTGGAAAACAAGACCGAGGTATTTTGAGTGTTGGAGACAAACATTAGAACTGGCATACAGTTAAATACGGATGAGTTATTAAATCAGCCCCGTTATTTAATAGACATACCTCGTAAACTCGCATAGAAAGTTCATGAAGATAGATCGTTAGCATGCTGGGTTTACAATCTCAAACAGTGCAGGAAAAAAAAAATCTGAATTGACCTTTACAATAAAATAATACACGGTGTGGCTGAAAGACTTTTCCGGCCAGATGTGGTTCTTCCCCAAAACGTTTTCACAAAGTTCAAGTCACATGAATGTATAGGATCTTTGGAGGCGGTTGCGTGAAATTGTCCTTTTAAATAGTCAAACCTGCTCCAGCAGCCATCTCCATGAAGATATGCATCTTCATTGAGCTGGCTTTGTACACAGGGGCATTGTCATGCTGGAACAGATTTTGTTCTTCTAGTTTAAGCAAAAGGAAATTTTCATTTACTACATCCTACAACATATATAACAGTTTCGAGAAGATCCACATCTGGCTGGAAAAGTCAGGTGTCCCAATACTTTTGATCCTACAGTGAAGATTCCGCTGTCTTTACCCAAACCTTAGCATTGTTTCTACCTGTGCTCCTCGGTTCTTCAGAGAAAGAGGGACTAATGCTAATACATTCTGTCATGTAATTAATGGAATGAAGAAACAAAGAAGAGAAGCAAAAAACCTCACTAAACGACAAGAAACATAATGTGCTAACAACAATGTGGAAACAACAATGAGAGACAGCGAGTGCTATGAAAGGTGCTAATGCACTGAATGCTTAGTGCTAATGATCGCGAATGAGAAACAGATGCACAAACAAAAGCAGGACATTGTTCACTGAGACGTGGTTTCTTCTCGAATTTCTTCCCCGAATTATTCAAGTTAGCTAATTCGTAGCCAAAACTTAGCTAAGACGTGTCATTATGTTGGCCAATTTGTTAGCAACAGGGCGAGTCAGATAACTTTAAAGAGAATTGTATTCTTCTTCTCAATAAAGTCTAAACAGTAAAGGCAGTGAAACAGTATATATGGAGATTTGCAAATCGTTTTTATTTAATTTACATTTTACACAGCTTCACAACTTTTCTGAAGTCAGGATTTTGTATTTACTGTATATAAAAAATCCTGATTCCAAAAAGTATAGAAGATAAAAGAAGGAAAAATGAAGGCAATTTCCGAATTTGAATTTGAACAAAAATCTGGGAAAAAGTAAGTGTTATTAAAATTTAAACAGTTGAAGAAAGATTTTGCAATTAATGAGTTTGATTGGCAGCAGATCAGTAAGATGATTGGGTATAAATAGTGGATCTTAAAGAAGCAGAGTCTGGGTGGAGCTTCACCAATGTGTGAGAGACTGTGTCTACACATTGTGGAACAATTTTAATGTTCCTCTACGCAAAATTGCAAAACCATTGAATATCTTATAATTTACAGTACACAAGATCATCAACAGTTCTAAAGAATCTGGAGAAATCTCTGTGCACAAGGAACAAAGGGGAAAATCAATGTTGGATGTCTATTTTTGTGCCCTGCTTGGTAAATCTCTATCATGCAAAGAAGAAGTCATGCGTGAACATAATCCACAGATGCCACCATTAAACTTTTTCACTTTTCTACTTTGCATCAGTACATTTTGAATGAGCTTTCGAATCGCAGCGTTTTTGAATCACGTTCACGCATGCCTTCTTCTTCCATGATAGAAATTTAATCTGCATTTATGGATGACATGACAAACTCGGTTGACAGACAGTGATTTCTGTTAATGATTTCCATATTGTTCTACGATTTGTAGACACGGTCTTTTACATGTTGGTGAAGCTCTGCCCATTTTAACTTCGGAGAGACTTTACCTTTTTAAGATACACTATTTATACCCAGTCATCTTACTATACTATTGTTAATTAATATTATTTTTTGCTAAATGTTTCTCCAACTCCACTTAATTTGTCCAGACGTTTGTGCCCCATCCAAACTTTTTAGAGATCTGTAGCCATTAAAAAAAAAATAAAATGTATGGCACAATTCTTGAGTTTTAACATTTGATATGTTTTCTTTGTTCTATAGTGAATAAAATATGGGTTTATGAGATTCACAAATAATTGCATTCTGTTTTAATTTGACGTTTTAAACAGTGTCTCAACTTTTTGTGGAATCGGAGTTAGGGTTGTGTATAAATAAATAAATAAATAAATATATATATATATATGAAAAAAAGCATAGTTTTTCACTGCGAGCCATGTTGATTAGCTACAGTATGTAATCGATTATCCTAACTGCTTTAAATGGAAATGAGAAGACCATTGAGTTTCAGGGAATACGTTATGTACTATGCTTTCATTTGAGGGAGGAATCTGAACCTATAATTTTACAGTAGATCAATAAATAAATGTACTACTAATAATTAGAAGAAGTAGAAAAAGAGGAACATGAAATCCATACATTTTTCTAAATGCTACTCTTTTTATATCACATATACTTACAGATCTTTTTCCTGTTCTCCTCACTGGCGTTATGTTTTAAAAGCTGACTCCACCCTCTCCGGTCGTATTTCTGGAAAGAGCAGCATATTGCTGTTTGATGATCTGAGTGATCCACTGGGAACATTGCTAACATCTATCTCGCTATAGTAGAGGGGGTGAGACTATGAAGACATTAAATGGCTAGTAAAAGAGTCTTAAAACCAATTGGAGAAAGCTATGAGCAGCCGATGAAGAGATTTAAAAGCTGCTGTAATGTGATCCATCATTCTCATGTGGGAGGCAGTGTTCTGAATGTGGTGTAAATTAGTAATATAGCTCCTGGGTAAAGCCGGATAACAGTTCGGTGTAATAATACAGAGGAGGGAACACAAAAGTGGGTAGAAATTTCTCCTCATCACAAATTAACATGATAGAAGGGACAAGATGTAGTGTGTTGGTTTAAAGACATTACGTTTTTTTTTTTTTGACGTCTAGATACTTAATTACATAATTTTCCCACAATATATTCAACAACACAGGGCGAGTGATCGAGTCTTGTGGAAATCACTCGAATGTGAAAGTAGCACCAGTGTGATAAAGTTTTCACACCCGCTTATGTGAATCCCAAATCAGTTTAAAGCCCCTTTTGTGCTGATATGGTTCTACCTGAAATCTTTGTACACATATGCACATATGAAACCTGCAAAAAAAAAAAACTATTTTGGATTATTTCCAGTTTTCCAATACATTATTGCAAAAACTACATTGTAAGAAATATTCACTCAGTTGTTACGAGTGTTCTTGAATGCTGTCATGGCTGCTGGTCTGTAGTTTGTGGTGAGTAATTTTTATTTGATAATAATGGCTACTTAATTTTCGTTTTATTATTGTAGCCCCCTATATGAGGAGGTGGCAGAATACAATTCTGCTCCTGAATCTTCCACTGTATCACTACAAATAATTTAGGATAAGAACCAGGCAAACTAGCAACCGATGGAAAAACATTTTCCCACTATTTTACAATTTTATGCATGGACAGATTTATTTTTCAATAAAAAAATAGAAATC
This sequence comes from Silurus meridionalis, assembly GCF_014805685.1. Classification (NCBI taxonomy): domain Eukaryota; kingdom Metazoa; phylum Chordata; class Actinopteri; order Siluriformes; family Siluridae; genus Silurus; species Silurus meridionalis. The sequence goes on along the minus strand of NC_060888.1, from coordinate 2,638,090 downwards.
AGTATGTATTCACCATGTGGACATGTGCTAAATACTAAGTCAGCATGCCTTATCCTGTTAGCCGAACTGCAAGTACAATTATGATAATGTCCAGTGGGAACCACCAACACCAGGATTGTCACTGATGGACTTATGGACATCTTTGCAATGTCTACACCATTCAAATGTCTTACTGCGCCTGAGCGTCTCATCAACATGCTGTGCTTGAAGTCTTTTGTAGATATCTGCGGGTTTCAGGACTTCGCTCACAAGAAACTTCAGCACCACACGCTGTCCCATGCATGTGATAACATTGTTTTTTGACATTTTGATTAACAGTCTCTGGATTGGCTCGCGACATGTGTATCAGTAATAGGACAGGCTAGCCACTTATTACTGCATATAGTCCTGCCATGCTAACATCTATTTTTATACCTGTAACATTAAAAGTCCCAGTTTGACTTGGATGCACCTCATAGATATAGTTAGAGTTATTGATTGTCATGCCACATTTATCCAACAAGGATCTGTGATGATCGCAAATGTTGAGCTATTTTATGAGTTGCTCAGTAGCTCCTAGTTTTATAACCACAAATGACTGTATAAGACTGTAAAAAGGAAATTACTCATAATCTTAAATTCCAGTGTTTATGTTAGTTCTCACTCTACAGTGTTCTGTATTGTTTAAAGACTATAATCACACTCTTGATGTCACCCAAATGAGGATGAGGTTCTCCTTTGAATCTGGTTCCTCTCAAGGTTTCTAACATCTAAGGGAGTTTTCCTTGCCACAGTCGCCATGGCTGCTCATCAGGGAAAATACACTTCGCTCACCTTCACTGTTAAATTCTGTAAAGCTGCTTTGAGACAATGTCTGTTGTGAAAAGTGCTATAGAAATAAACTTGACTTGACTTGACATTAATATCTTGGGCAATTTATGTGCAATAATTTCAGTGAAAAAAAATGTGCAATAACTGTATCATTATAGTCTGACTTTTTCTGCAGTCGAGACCACACAAAGGTTTCAAAATAACTGCACAAAACTAGCACTTGTATCTGTCAGATATGAAGCGATTGCTCTGTATTTTAAGATAATAACGGTCAATTTATAGCAGAAGCATGTTGCAAACTCCGTACAACTGGCAGTTAAAAAGGATTCAGACGAGTGTTATACAAAGGAATATTGAATAACGTATATATCTGTCAATCAAGTGTTCAA
>NC_060888.1:2544391-2631891 GCF_014805685.1 Silurus meridionalis | reverse complement strand
TCTGTAAGATATGTATAAATAACTTGAGGGCATGCTGTTCTAGGAAATAAGCACTCAAGTTAACAGCTCAATCTGTGAAAATGGAGACTCCTTCCATAAGCGTATAAGCGTAGATAACAACACACTTTTAATGTATTTATTATTAGCCTTAGATTATATAACACATCTGAATCAGACGCTTCAATGTAAACAATGACACTGTTCAATTGTTTATATATACACACAGTATAGCAGAGCAGATTTACTGTCCTCTAAAAATAACTCAACATACAGTCATTATAGTCAAAAGTGAGTGCACCCTAAGTGAAAATGTCAAAACTGTGTCCAAAGTGTCAGTATTTTGTGTGAGCACCATTGTTATGTAGCACTGCCTTAATCCTCCTGGGCCTGGAATTCACCAGAGCTGCACAGGTTGTTGCTGGGATCCTCTTCCACTCCTCCATAATGACATCACGGAGCTGTTGGATGTTAGACACATGGCGCTTCTCCACCTTCTGCTTGAGGATCCCCACAGGTGCTTAATCGGGTTCAGGTCTGAAGACATACTTGGCCACTCCTTCACCTTAACCTTCACTTTCACCTTCAGCTTTCTCAGCAAGGCAGTTGTCATCTTGGTGGTGTGTTTGGAGTCGTTATTATGTTGGAAAACTGCCGTTCAGCCCTGTTTCTGAAGGGATGGCATCATGTTCTGCTTCAGAATGTCACAGTACATGTTGGAATCCATGTTTCCCTCAACGAACCGCAGCTCCTTAGTACCAGCAGCACTCATGCAGCCCCAGACCATGATGCTGCCACCACCATGCTCGACTGTAGGCAAGACACGGTTTTCTTGGTGCTTCTCAACAGGGTGTCACCACACATGCTGGACACCATCTGAGCCAAACACGTTTATCTAAGACCACAGGATATGGTTCCAGTAACTCATGCTCTCGGACAGGTCGTCTTCAGCAAACTGTTAGCAGGCTTTCTTCTGAGCCAGTTTCAGAAGAGGCTCCTTCTGGGATGATAACATTGAAATCTAACATCTAACAAGCAGACCTTCTGCTTCTGAAGGAGTAACACTTGCAGGACCACAAAAATGACAGTATGGTGTAATAAAAAGTCACTGCTACCACTGAGAAGTTGATTATTTTACAATAATATCACATGCTGAATTATTATTATTTATTTATTATTATTAGGAACCAGTATAAAGAGTTGTTTTGTCCCTTTTGTTGTCTTTCATGATACTTTACTTAGAAAACAAGCAAAATATTATCAATGTAATATCATTATAATATCTCATAAAAAATGTATATGCATTTTTAAAGCCTAAATTGTTTCTTTTACTAGAACAATTTTGGTAAAAAATTGTAAGATTAACCAGATATTATTGCCACGCAGAGCATCAGGCTCAGAGTTCATTCACGGCTGGTGTGCATAATGGAAGGAATCAATCCCAGGTCAGTTTTAGTGAAAATCTTAAAAGGCAACATTGGACGTACAGTACTTTTTTCCCTACTATACTAATCCATGCTAGAAATCTGTCCCTGTAGAAACTCTGAATATAATGCTAATATTGTGGGCTTGCAGCTGTGTATGGACGGAAAGCAAGAGTTACAGCCTGTGCATTGACGGCTGTTAGGAAAATGTCACATGAACCCTAGCGACATTTTTCACCATTTGAACATTTAGATCTGGCTGTGATGTCGTCGCAAGTACACCGGCACATCAGAGAAACATAATGGAAAAATACACTGTAGCCTCTTTCCATCATTTGAAACACAGTGACTCACTGTACTGGCTGATGGGCCTGGACCTTAGGTCATTCTATCTGCCTGAGCTCTGCCCTTGCCGTCTCTCTCTCTCTCTCTCTCTCTCTCTCTCTCTCACACACACACACACACACACACACACACACACACACACACACACACACATACAAATACACCAGGGCCCCAAGGCTTAAGTTTTCAATGTTTTCATCTCCTCTTTAATAACCTTATTAATCCAGCACCCCCATCTCCATCTCCACTCCCGTCCTGATCCCTCTGAGGAACCGCTGACCTTAAGAATGACCAGCGTGTTCGGTATGAGAGCCTGAATAGCTTGTAGGCACATGATTTATCCTGTCATGATTTGTTCCTGGTGGCTACACAGACCATACATTGAGCAACATTTACACACCCCACCCTATTCACTGGTTTAAAATAATTAATTTTATTTCCTTGGCAACAAAAAACAAGGTCATTAGAACAATTCTGCAATAACACACATTACATATTGGGTTTACTGTCAGGGAGGTGTGCAGTCCGTGCTTTTTTTGATAATGTTAGAAATGAGTTTATTAGAAAAAAACGGTGAAGGTAGGATGTTTTGGAGACGAGGTAAAGGAGAGTTGTGATCGAGATGGTTCCGTCATGTGCAGAGGAGTGACATGGGGGTATGGGGTAGAAGAATGCTGAGGAAGGAGGAAAATAGAAAGGCCAAGGTGGAGGTTTATTGATGTGCTGAAGGAAGACATGCAGTTGGTTGGGTTTGAAGAGGCAGATGTAGAGGACATAGTGATTTGGAAATGGATGATCCGCTGTGGTGCCCCCTAACAGAAGCAGTCGAAACAAAGAAGGAAGGAAAAAAGGAGAGAAGGAAGGATAGACACAAAGAAAGTAAGAAAGGACTGATCGAAAGGCAGTAAATAAATGTATTAAAAAACACAAACAAATGGCAGAAGAAAGTTACCGAACACAAGGAATGTGTTTTTTACTTTCGCATATACTTTACAGCACAAGGAAATTTTTTTCTCTGTATATGCCAGCAATGTTATGAAGCTGGGATCGGAGCACAGGGTCATGATATACAGGCCCCTGGAGCACTGAGAGCTAAGGGCCTTGCTTAAGGGCCCTAAGTGGCAGCTTGGTGATACCGGGGTTTGAACCCCCGACCTTCCAATTAGTAAACCAGAGCCTTAAACACTGATCACCACAAGAATTGAGACTTAATGCGGAATGGGATTTCATCAAGCTTATGGTCAGGTGTCCACAAAGTGTATAATGTCTAGTTCTAGATGTACATTTATGGCATTTTGTAGATTCCCTTATCCAGAGCAACTTACATTTATCCCATTTGTACAACGGATCAGCTATGGGGTTAAAGGCCTTACTTATGGGCCCAGGAGTGGCAACTCGCTAGGATTTGAACTCAGATCCAACGTCCAATGCCTAAACCACTGAACTATCACCTCCTTATGTAGAGAATAGAAAGGCCCAGTATTAAGACTGTGTGTCTAAATATGTACGTCCCCTTGGTGCTAAATGCTCTCAGATCTTCAAAGACATTAGGTTCTGACTTCCCACTGAACAAAGGGAGAAATTTCTTTATCCATATTGCACTTGTTCTCTTTCTCTGTCTTTCCGTCTGTGCTGTTTCCTTTCGGTCTCTTTCTTCTATTGCTGTATTACTTCTGATGTGAGCATGTGTGGGAGTTTCCCTTGAGTGTATATATGTATGCGTGTGTTTGTGTGTGTACCTCTGTGGGGGCGTTAAATTGGGGCACACTTCAGCGCTACCCTCTGTCCCCTCGTCCCCACGGCAACTGAGCTGTCGGAAAGAGTGGATGCATCACACCCACACACCGCACCCAACCATCACCCCTTCAACCCTTCCAGCTCTGACAGAATCTCTCTAACCTTCCTTTTCTCTCTGTCTCTGTCTCCCTAGGCTATAGTGTGCGTCAGTGTGTGTATGTGTGTGTTTTTTGGCTGGATGGCTGGGTGCAGATGCTTCGTGCCCACTCAAAGTGCCAGCCTGGTGCATTCTGGGGGATTTGGAGTCTTTGAAATCAGCTGTCAAGCCGTCGCAGAGTCGGGAAAAACAGCGCCAGGAGACTCACCCAACTCTCGGGAGATAAGAGTTCACTCGAGGCAGGGAGATGAATTTGAGACCGGCAACACTTTGATGGAGATGCATCTATGTGTGTGTGTGTGTGTGTGTTTCTCATCTGTCACATAAAGTAACTCTATCCCCCTTAGCATTCGCCTCTGCTGTGCAAGTTTTTCCCTCATCCCTTTACACAGTTTCTGTGTGTGGTGTTGTGTTTAGAGGACTCCAGAGCAGGCAACAACTCAGAGTCATTCTGTATCATACTGTGATGCTTCCACCATTTGATGTTAACCAAATGGACATTCATATCCGTTCATTTATTCACTGTTCATTTTCAGTAACCAGGAGCTGTGAAGCATCAAATGAATTTGATAGTAACGTCAGATGATGGGATTAAGGAATGCTTTCGTATCAATATAGTCTGCAATTGAATATACAAACATATTAGTGTTGTGACTCAAATCACATATTTACACAAACATTTGAGGACATTGTCTCAAAGCAACATTACAGAAATAAAGCGGTTATAAAGTTATATAAAAGAATGTATAAGTTTAGAACCTACAAGTTTATCCCTAATGTGCGAGCCAGTTGCAACTGTAGTGAAGAAAAAAACTACCTGAGAATTCATGAGGAAGAAACCTTGAGAGAAACCAGACTCAAGAGGAAACCCATCCTCATTCTCAACCCCCTAATGTCCATTCATTACAGCTCCATTATTGTTACGGTGCTGTCCAGTGATAGGTGCTGAAATACAAAACTGATGGTAAAAACTGTGGTCCTGAGCCATTGTAGCAGACTGTTGATAATAATCTCAGTCCAAATCAATTCTCAAAGTTATTGAGTTGCTCAAAAAAACATGGATTTTTAGGATGTTCATGAGGAACCCCTGCTGCACAGAGTGGTCTCAAAATTGAAGAGAAACAGTCGTTAGTTTCCCTTTCTTCTTCTTCTGGTGAAATCCTAATAAGACAAATGTACTTTTCTACACTTCCATGCCGAGTTGGATCTTTTTCTCCACCACGCCAGAGTTCACTTGTTTACTTCGTCATTCGCACTTGCTTTTATGTTACATCATTTTGTTGTCGGTGGCAAAGAAAAAATAACACAATTTCATTCATCAGTGAACATTTTCTATGTTCGAGATGCTATTAAAACAACAACAACAACAACAACAACAACAACAACAACAACAACAACAACAACAACAACTCTGTCTCAGTTAAATACAAGATCAAATCCAGGAAGATTAAATTCAGAAAGTAGACAAATCACACACACACACACACACACACACACACACACACACACACAAACATCTTTTCAGATATTCTTCAGGTCGTCTTCACTGCCTATAATGCAGTGGCCTGTGATTATACATTCACCTTATTGGTTATTCAGTACATTGCCAAAAGTTTGTGGACACCTAGTCATACGTGTAGTATGTGCTTTTTGGGCATTGCATTAAATAATATTTAGTCCTAATTTGCGTTCATAATTCCTTCTACTCTTCTGGAAAGATGTTCCACTACATTTTGGAGGGTGTTTGTAGACATTTCCTTGATTTATTCACCCACAAGTGTGTAAGTAAAGTCAGATACTAATGTATTTGAGAAGGTGAGGAGGCCTAGGATGCAGTCAGCGTTCACATTTATCCCAAAGGTGTTCAGTAGGGTTGAGATCAGGGCTCTGTAGCAGGCCACTCAAGATCATTCTCTCCAAACAATGCAAACCAGTTCTCATGGAAATCACTTTGTGCACACTGACATTGCCATCCTGGAACAAGTTTGGGTTCCAAAGTTCAAGTGAATGCAATGTTTTATTATAACACATCCAAAGACATACAATTGGGTGCCTCCAGCTTCGTGGTAACTGTTTGGAGAAGATCCACATATGGAAGGAGAGGTCATGTGTCCCAATACATTTGTCCGTATGGGGTAATAATGACAATCAAACAATTGACCGGTGCAGTTTCACAATCCGTTACATTCTCAGCTTCTGCAAACGGAACACCGGCGAATAAAAGAGGAAGTGAGGTAGAAAGTCATACAAACAGAGTGTAGACATAATAAGCAACGGGTTCTTGTTCGCTCCCCATATCATTACACATTTAGCAGTGCTTTGAAAAGTAGGCCAGAGAAGTGCTGGAATCCCAACGTGAAAGCTCAGGGGTCTCGAGTGATTCCACCCGGGGAGGAGAACGACACCGACACGTTTACGCCTTCAAAACGTCTGCAGGAAATCTCCATACTTTAGAAGATGCAGCTCAAAAGCAAAAGCCAGCACAAATGCCCCTGGGTTTACACAGAGATGGTCTTAAAAAGCCAAGTCTTGCTGTCACACACATGTGTACACACACACACACAACACACACACACACACACACACACACACAAACACACACACACAACACACACACACACACACACACACACACAGAAACATTGTTTACCTTTTTTCTCCATATGGCCATTTATTTTTTATATACAGGCAGCCTAATGCATTTCAAACAGGAAGTTTCACTCCAACAACTCAAACAGCATATTATTTGTTTTACATAAGAGGGAAAAAAAGAGTAGATCAGTTTTTATAGGCTTTTCCAAAATTATTGGCACCCTTCATGGAAAACTGGTAAATAATACAAACACAAACAATAGACCATATTTACAACGCTGTTTTTGTGCCATGTTAATAAAAAATTGATTTTCGGAGATTACGAGATTAAAGTCACAGCAATACAAGAATAAAGTCGAATATTTTGAGAAAAAGCACAGAATTGTGAAAAATGTTTTGCTATTTTGCATACAATGGATGTGAAGGATTCGGGTGAATCCTACTTTAGATTAGAATTTAGCACTAAGGAAACTCTTTTGCATCAGTACAAAGTTATAATTATTAAACAGTTAATTTATTCAGAAGAAAGAAAAATCACACTTTGAGGATATTGCTTCTTTTGTAAGCCTGAAATGGCGACCAGTTTTTGACATCCAATGATATCGGTGATTAAATCTGCGTGCTATTTGAAGAGGAGATGTTGTTTCTTAAAAGACTATGAAGATGATGATCAAATAAATCGTCACTGGTACTTCAGCCGGGGTTCCACTGAGTTGTGGTATATGGACTTTATTCTCTTATTGCTACAATTTTATTCTCGTAATTATTACTTTATTATTACAATATTTGGCTTATATTTTTGTACAGCTATGACTTTAATTTTTATTATTATCAAAACATGACACTATGATCAAGTCAAAGTCAAAGCGAACTTTATTGTCATCCAACCAGGCAACTGGGTGCAAAGCAAAACAAAACTGTGTTTCTCCAAAACTCCATTTGTAACAAATAAAAATCAACAGCCAAGACAGAACACATTGACAAATCGACAGCACAAGAGACAGCAAACGAGACAGTCCCAAAAACAATAAACATATATATGAAAATGGAGAAATATTGCATGTCAGTTCACAGGTACGAAACGCTTATTGCACAATAAATGTTTGGTTTAGTGGACAAGTGGCATGAATGTAAAATGACTATCTGTAATAAATATCAAGTGCTCAAATGCTGAGAGGTAATAAGGTGCACATAATAGAAATAGGAAATAAGTAGCACATGACGTAGTAGTCCATCGTTTTTTTCTTTCAGGACTATATTATATTCCCAGGAGTTTTTTTTTACAAGTGTGTAACTTTTTTTTCCCCTGCAGGAAAACAGGACATGGTTATAAGCAACAGCAGTTTTCATGGATATGTTTCTTATATATATTCATTGAAGATTTCAATAACTTTGGCACATCATATTTAATATTTCTATAGTATTTTATATTTTGATAGTATTTTCATTCAATAGTTTTATTTATAAAAATTAAATCTAATAAAATACATGCAAGAAAAAAAATATTCTGCTATTTTTCTACAATGAATTGATATATTCATATATTGTCAATAAAATATATTTATCTTTGCACACTGGCAAACTGATAAGATTAAAAAAAATAAAATCTGGGGTGAAAAATAATAAACTAATAGACATACAGATAGATAGATAGATAGATAGATAGATAGATAGATAGATAGATAGATAGATAGATAGATAGATAGATAGACAGACAGACAGACAGACAGACAGACAGACAGACAGACAGACAGACAGACAGATAGATAGATAGATAGATAGATAGATAGATTGATTGATTGATTGATTGATTGATTGATTGATTGATTGATTGATTGATTAATATGTGCTTTTTGAACATTATCATTCCACATTTAATCCCAATTTGTTGTTATAATAAGATCCACTCTTCTGGGTAGATGTTCCAGTAGATTTTGTAGAGATTTGGGAGTTATTAAACTCCTGGGCGTGTGGTGCCATCAGCATTCACATTCATTCAATTCAACAGGGGTGAGTTTAGAGCTCTATAGCAGATCTTCCATTCCAACTTTCCCATAGAAAGCAGATCTTCATCTTTGTGCACAGGATCATTGTCATGCTGGTACAAGTTTGGGTCTCATAGTTCGAGTGGAGGAATAATTTAATTCTACAGCATCCTTTGTGGTAACAGTTTGGAGAAGAACCACATGTTATTTTAATTTTTTTTTACTTTTACATAAAAATGGAGGAAATGTTAACTAAATGAACTGGCTAGTGGGTCAGTCTTTAGTATTTAAATCCAGCTGTGTGTGTGTGTGTGTGTGTGTGTGTGTGTGTGTGTGTGTGTGTGTGTGTGTGTGTGTGTGTGTGTGTTTGTGCACATAATGTGTTTGGCAGTCCATGTATCAAAACACGACAGCTGCTGCATGACAGAACAATCTGTAAAAAAGTGAGGCAACATAAGATGAAAAATGGAAAGGAAGTGCCAGTGAGTGTGTGTGTGTGTGTGTGTGTGTGTGTGTGTGTGTGTGTGTGTGTGTGTGTGTGTGTGTGTGTGTGTGTGTGGGTTTGTGTGTGTGTTTGTGTGTGCGCGTGCGTGTGTGTGTGTGCGGAGGAAATCGAGTCTGTGTATGGCCCTTTCATGCATCAAAACTAGCCGTAATTTGGAATGATTATTTCCATCATTTGTTACCGTTTTATGACATATATGGTTTTGTGTGTGTGTGTGTGTGTGTGTGTGTGTGTGTGTGTGTGTGTGTGTGTGTGTGTGTGATTGATTGCTCTACTGGCAGTGCATCGGTTCATAATAAATGCTCCACAGCTTTAGTTTTCTGCACATCCTGTTTTTCTCGAGGAACTTCCTTCATGACAGAAAAACGATGTTTGGATTTAGGCAAATTTCTGCGATTTTATACAAAAATAAATAAAATAAATGTATATTTAATTTTTATGTTAATAATCACAAGTGTACAGTGGAATGGAATGTCCTTAGACTTAGCTTAGATTTCCAGCTACTTTTTCCAAACCTGCTCCAGGATAACAATACCAGCACAAAGCCAGCTCCATGAAGATCTACTTTACACAGGAAAGTTGAAGTGGAAGATCTCCTGCTATAGATCTATGAAACATCTACCTGGAAGAGTGGAGATTATTATAGATGTTAAGATATTTTAAGATTTGAATTTTATTTTTCTACTGAATAAAAATGCTGCTTGTTTCTAATATTTCATGTTCTAATTAGCAAAATTATCTCCCAGTAAAATATTGCTTCAAAAAGGTGAATGGAAATATAAAAATTGAAATAGTGGGTTTATGAAATTTTTCTAATAAAAACAAAAATGCATATTTTTGATTATATTCATAAGATTTTTCATTTTAACATGTTTTGAATATTGAATTTTTTTACACAATGATGAAACTGTTGCTGCTTCATAAATAGGCTAAGATCCATTGAGATGGATGAAAATAAAATGTCATTATATTATTTAGATTTTTGCATATAAAGAAAAGGAGAATACATGTGTTTCTCAAAGACCAGCAGGTGTTTTGGAAGTAAATAAACAAGTTACTAAGATATTTAAATGGTTCTTTAAGAGTTCTTGGTTCTTTGAATGGTTCTTCAAGTGGTCATTGGATGAATAAAGATACTAATCATCTTGAACAAGTTCCTGTTATCTGCTGTAATCAAAATAGCTACAAAGCCCAGTTAAGGTTTTGTTGAATAGACACAAGAACTAAAATCAAAGTGAACAGATTTCTCGAGCACAAAAAGCACCTGTCTCCTCTTTTCTATTGTATTTCATCTTAATTTCAGCGTCTTGCTTCGTCTTCTTCATAAAACATGACTGGAAGTGAAGAGGTCTGCGCTATAAACACATCTCTGTCTTTCTTTATTTTCTGTTCACAGAGTATAACAAGTAAACAGGTGGATGTGATCTTGATTCCAGCATTTTTCTCATTTTCTTTCTTCTCTCCCGCCCTTCCTCGCTTGCCTTCATCTCCAGGGAGATAGCGAGCACTGTCAATGAGATCTTAACCGTTTTCCTGCATTCTGGATGTGATAATAAATCAGATGGCTTTAAGTCAGATTCGAAGCGACGATAAGGACATGGAATGGGTACGACATCTCTGAGAATTTGCTCTACAGAAAGAAAATGGGCAGTAAATAAAGGTTTTAATAAGAAGTCATGCTTGGGATACATGTGTGGGTGTAGTTTATAGATATGTATATATAATATATATATGTGTGTGTGTGTGTGTGTGTGTGTGTGTGTGTGTGTGTGTGTGTGTGTGTTGCTAAATCAGACAAAAAGAACCACAATCTCAAATACAAGCTGAAGCTCAGCTGATGATCACAATGCCATGACCCATATTGGATATTTCAAGATTTCATTACAGATTCCATTTTATTTCATTTTCTAAAGATCTGATAAAAAAAAAGAAAAAAACGATTGAATTACAAATAAATGCTGAAAGCTTCAAAGATGCCTTTTTAAAATAACCGCACATGACTGTGAAAAAAACAACAACATTATATTCTATTATTTCACATCATTTTAAAAGCCCTTTGAAATATCATAAATTCCACTCGAGTTAAAAGACAAGGAGACGTGCAGGTCTCCGGATGCGCTCTGTACGTTGTGCACAATAAGGTTGGGCTTATGAGCCTCACACACACACAGAACTTGGAAATACTGCTCAAGGATCACACGAAGAAAATCATTTTTACGATATTCTCAGACCGTCTTGTATCTACAAGCGTAATGTTGTTTTAAAGGCTGTTTGGGCAACGTTCCCAAACTTCCCTCCACTACAGGAAACTCCAAACTGCTTTCCTACTGTAGCTCGATCACATGCCAGGGCCTTGAAAATAGTCGAATTTCAATAACCAAGCAGCTTGAAATCAAACTTTAAAAAGGTTTCATCATTGCAAAGAGAGTTCCCATGGTGCCTCTTCAAAAGGAACGTCAAACTGCTCCAAAACGGAGCATTTCAGATGCATCCTGAATGACGGCTCACCCCCTCTCTAATAAAAACCAAAAAAAAAAAAAAAAGCAATGAACTCAAACCGTGTGCACCATCATTTATTTGATGTCCTTTTTAAAATTCTTTATAAGTATGAATATGCTTTTGCACCGTATGAGATGAACAGAAGTTTGACTTTAGGGAGCTAACATGGATTCGATTTTTCTACAAGAAAGATCCTGTCATACAAGCATGGTGGATGTGAAAGTCTTTTCTAGGATCTTCTTTTATTCATGCACATTTTTAAAATATAGATTTTTTCATTCAACTAAACAAAGCTTTTATCCAAAAATCGAGTACATGCACCAGAGAGTTCTACACATCCTAGGACATGACCTTAAACCACCCTGGTTGATATTTATATCAGAATACTTGTGCTTATGGTCTCCTTCAAAATAAACTAGTATTAAAAAAATTTACATTCTCATCGCAGTTCCACCAGTGTCCACTAGGTGTACAAAAATACATTGTTTCAGGGACCAGAGACGAATAGCAAAACAACAATTTTGTAATCGAGATATAGATCATATTGAGATAAAACACACAATCGCTTCATCGTCATTGCCAGGAGAGTCGTTTCTCCTTTTGAACTCGCACCTGATCATTTCCAGTTTGTTCTTAGAGGTTAATAACTACCATGTTGAAAATCTTTTCGAAAGCCAGGATGGAGTGGAAAAATGAAAGAATGTCTGCTAGTTTCAGGGCAGGGACAAGAGAAGGTCTCAGGAAATCTATTTATAACCCTGTCTGTAAAACAAATGTAAGGAGGCAGAACCTTTATGGTGCCAACTGTTAAAAAAAAAAGAAAAAGCAAAACATTAGCCTTTTTTCTGAAAGTAGGCCAAAAGAAAATGGGCTAGAAAGGAAACTGGAGAGCAGGGAGAATAGGGGTGAGGGCATGAGTGAGGACGGAGGACAGGAGTGAGGAGTAAACAATATTCTCAGAATGATCATAAATACTAGCGATGGAAAGATTGACAGATACACATCGGTGCATTGGCATAAAGTTTAACAATGTGATGCATGGATTACAAAAAAATGCATTTTTAATATTTGCACTGGTAAAAAACTATTTATTTATGAATAATTGTTAGTAGATGTGACCAATAATTTCTGACCAATATTTTATATGTAGATTGATTTCTCTTGTTGCTCAATCACGTTCTCCCAACATAAATATGACGTATCACAGCACTATGGAGACCGAGGCGTGTCATGAGAGTCACATAGAATACAGATTAACATGGCAGAGGTAGAGCTGCATCTTTCTGGAGACAGACTGTTTTTTTTAAATAATTGTTTAGCTTATTTTGCACTACAAATGTGTATTTGTGAAAGGGCCAGGTGTTAGAAATCAGCATTTAAAAAAAATTGCTGATTTGCTGTCTGTTTGAACCGAAAAAAATAAAAGTGAACTATCTGCACCATATTGAATTGCAAAGCATCATATTTTTTTTTCCATTAAAATGCATTGAATCGCAACGTGTTGAATCAAAATGAATCAAAAATCAGATCACACTCATTGTAATGGAGTAGCTGCTTCATATGTATCTTTAATGTAAATATATTTATGCACAAATTTACAAATGCAAAAAACAATAGCTACACCAACTAGTGGCAGTTTAGGACATCGTTAAGGAGAGAGGAATTGCATCACATGCATAATTGGCATAGTAACTCTAGAAGGCAACAAAGTCATACAAATCAGGAAGTTGATCATCAAATCTGCTAATTACTTGTGGTTTAAAAAGCCCATATCTGTCACCCTGCTTCTAGCTCTAACTCTAACTGCTCATTCCTAACACGCGTTGACTCTGGAGGTCATGTGGGCTATGGGAAAGTGAAGTGATCTGTAATGGCTGTCTCAGTGAGGCCATTTAGAGAGAGCTCCATCTGTTGAGCTGAGCTCTTTTGAGACCCCAAAACACACTCTGACATCAGGTGTATCATCCTATGGGTGCACAGACTGGCTAGAGGAGGTGGAACTGTGATAAATGTGAGGGAATAAAAAAAGCTCTAGAAATTTCACTAGAATTCATCATGTTTGATAGAGTTCCTGCAAAAAATGTCTGAGATCTGGGGGATGTTACAAAGACAAACCTTCTTGATCTCTTCCAAGCTGCAAGGCCTTAAAAAAACATTACACTTTGTCTTAGATTCTTTTTTTCTCTGTCCACTGTCCTTACTTTCTTCAGATGTGCTTCATTTGGGGCTCTGGGCCAAGAAGTACTCTGACCTTGCAGTGCCTTCTATCAGGAACTACTAATTAGCCCAGAGGGGACCGGGGTAGAGCGTCAGGGTTCTGTCTGTGCTATTGATTCTGCTGAGTATAGAAACAGAGGCAATCTCTCTCGGTGATGGGAACAAATCAACTATTCCATGATTGATTTTTAATGAGGGTAATGTTAGTCTCGTGGCCACAGTGCCCAGTACAAAGACTGAAATTTTACCACAAGTCCTTTCTGTTTTATGTAGAGATGTGAGGGGGAATATTGGAATTGAGGATTGAAATTTTGAATGTTGCATTCCAAAAACTATACATCATCTGTATTACCGTTTTTTTTCAATTCGAAGCAACATGGTGAATAAAAGATCAACTACTAAGGAAAAGCTAACCCAGCTAACATAATTGACTGTGCTAATTAGGAAGGGTGATACATGTAAGGTTGAACAAACCTAATTTGCACTATGTAGTTTGAGATTTGGATTAAACACAGCAAGCTGGGAATTTGAAATAGATGTGTGTTAATTAAGGTTGTGCATCTCCATAACTGAGGTTGATGCGATTTGCATCTCGATGCGAAACCAACAATACGATACATTAAAGATGCATATAAAGCAGATTAAAAAGGAGAGATAAATGTGATGCTATGCAATTCAATGTGGTACACATTTTTGTATTTCTTTGGTTCAGACAGACAACATATCATCAATATACTTAAGTGCCTTCTGACTTCTAACTGATGGCGCTTTCACAAACAGGTCTTTGTAGTGCAAAATGGAAAAAAGTAAAAAGACGAGACATTCTTTATTCTATGTGACTCTCAGGACCTGCCTCAGTCTCCATAGTTTTTATGATACTTACAGACTGGTAACTAGCTAAGATAAGACTCAAAACTTTTCATAATTGCATTCTGGGACACTGAGAGCAACATTTGTATCATGTTCAAAACGTCTGCATTGGATTTCTCATTTAAAGAAATTTGAATGTTGGTGGGAAATATCTCTAGGAGCTGAGGGTAAATCTTGGCAATTGTATCTTATGCTTAAAACAAAACAAATACTCATATGATATGATTCAAGGAAAAAAGTGCATAGTAAGGGCTTTATGAAAAAACACTGTGTAAACATTTTCCCACTCAGCAAACAAGAACATTGTGTTAAAGAATGTGTGTTGTGTGGGAAGAGTCTTCCAGGGTCGATGGAATTCCATTATATATGAACATTTTGTCATGACACGTCTCCTTAAACGTCTGTGTAAATCAGTTCATTACAGATATTTAGTAACGTGATATTAATCCGACGCACGGACGTACTGGAGATGATGTTCATGTCATGAAAGACCAAAACATTCAACTTGTCCATTTATGGACATTTCAAGTGGTCGAAGAAAATGTGCGAATTCTCCAAGTAGTCCGGGGTTATCTGACTTTCTCACTATCTGACTCAGCCAAAGGGTGATTCGGGAATCGTTTTCTGGCCGCCCGCTAACCTCAAGCAATAAAATCTCCGACAAATAACATACTGATGAGTCCAAAAGTCTGGGATCAGACCGCAAAAAAATGCCTTTATCAGTTATTTAAAATGAATGGGATTTTGAGGCATCTCACAATTCCTCAGGAACACATCCACAACACATCATTGACTGAAAGCAGTAAAAAAACACACTTTGATGAGGGTGAGAAGAAAACAATTTACACGTTTTTGCCAATCGAGAAGACGTTTTGTGTCTGAGGTGAAGGTTTGCATTAATACTGTGGTGCTAACGTAACGTAGCTAACACACAATGCTAACAGTGATGGAAAATTGTAAAACTGCAGGGGAAGATGTTCCACTAGATTTTGGAGTGTGCTGGTGAATATTTTTAGAGATTCATTGACAAGAGTGTAAGTAAAGTCAGGTACTAATGGAGGTGAGCTGAGCAGGCCTGGGGTGCAGTCAGCATTTCACATTCATCATGTTGAGGAGGGTTGAGAAAGTCAGAGCTCTATAGCAGAAGATCTTCCACTTCAACCCATGTGAAGCAGATCTTAATGGAGCTGGCTTTGTGCACAGGTGCATCGACATGCTGAAACAGGTTTGGGTCTCCTAGTCCAAGTGAAGTGAAGATTGAATGCCACCACATCCAGATTCCTTAGCACCATATCTTAGTAACCATCGGCTGAATGTCTGATGGATTCATGCGGAAGTATCAAATGTAACCGACAGATCAAACGATTTTGGAATTGATCTAAATGGGGCAAGGACAGAGCAAGGTCAAATGTCTGAGAGAGAATTTCCCCGATAGCTTCCTTCTGTTTGGGGTAAACACATTAATATCATCAGGACTAGACCCCTTGTGTCTCTATATCTGGATCTGTGGTGTTGGTTTGTGACGTACTTGTCACACGTGCTTCAGCAGCAGAAGGACATCACTGGAAGACAAAAGAGAGATCAGAAAGACCTTCATCGAGCTCAATGCCTGAAAACAGTCCAGTGTGTTGCTCCCAAGTTTGTCCTCAGAAGAAACACTGTGTCGAAGTGGCGAAACTTGGGTGTACAGGTATGACCCTGAGACGAAGCAACAGTCTTCACAGTGGAAGAGTTCATCATCTGCAGGACGTTAAAAGGCGAGGCAGGTCCTCAGCTCCACCAAGTGCATGTTCATCGTCTTTTATTTACATACGAGGCATTGCGAATTCGTCCCCTATGGGCTAAACCATCAAGCGCGAGTTCCAGTGGCACGTCTGAGGGAGGACATTTGGGGAAAGTGATCGGATCTGTGGCACGTTGGTCTCGAGAATGTTTGATATCGCATCGTATATACATTCATTGATTTTTTTAGCACTGGTTCAGACATTGAAGAAAGGCATTGTGTCCTTCATTGTGACAGTGTATATCTGCTGTGCGAGGGGAAATGAAGTACAGCTCAGTACAGCAACTTTTTCATAGATGCCACGACGCTGCGTGATGTTGTGTGTTAGGAGCAGATGTGTGAATGAAATATAGCAACACAACACAAACCCACACAGGGGGATTCAGATGCTGTCATGTGTCTCTATGAACTTCCATTATCAGTGTTTGTCATCCTGGGTGACAGGTATACTGTTGGGATGTGTGTGTGTGTGTGTGTGTGTGTGTGTGTGTGTGTGTGTGTGTGTGTGTGTGTGTGTGTGTGTGCTGTGTGTTTGTGTGTTGTTGTGAAGCCATTTTCCAACTTGTGAAGAGTGTGTTTTAGGACGTCCTGCTGAGTCTACCGTCTGCCTAACTGTCAGCATGCAGTGTGTGTGTGTGTGTGTGTGTGTATGTGTGTGTCTGGGTGTGTGTGTCTGTGTGTTTGACTGTGTGTCTGTGTGCATTAGTTATAAATCAGATGCTGGACCACATGACGTGTTGTAGAGTTTGTTTCCTGCATGGAACAGAAGCAGTGTGTCGCCGTCTGAGACTCAGAGGAGACGCTACATTTTTCTAAAATGTTCTACATTTATCTCATACTGCAATGTGCGTGTCGTGTGTGTGTGTGTGTGTGTGTGTGTGTGTGTGTGTGTGTGTGTGTGTGTGTGTGTGTGTGTGTTTATGTGTGTGTGGGTGGATGGCAAAACATAACCTCCTCCTGTTGTCTGATTTCATTATTTCTTTAATTAATGGCCAACTGTGTGATTAAAAGTGCAAAATATTTAAATACTGTTTATTTCTTCCTCTGTCTTACTTACTCTCTCTCTCTCTCTCTCTCTCTCTCTCTCTCTCTCTCTCTCTCTTTCTTTGCGAGAATAAAATCTATAGATCTGCAGTTTCACAGAAAATACAGCACACTGTTTGGACAAACGTTTGTGGACACCTGACCATAAGATTGCTACATGCTTCTTCTTGAACATCCCATTCTACATTTAGTCTCCATTTGCTTTTATAATAACCTTCACATATCTAGGAAGATGTTCCTCGAGATTTTGTTGAGATTTGTGCTCATTGTAGTTTGAGATCTTTTACTCCAACCCATTGAAAGCAGATCTTCATGGAGCTGGCTTCGTGCACAGGGGCATTATGATGCTTGAACAGATTTGGGTCTGAAGTTGAACTGAAGGATAAATCTCATGTAATCGCATCCACATACGTCCTTTACACTCGTGTGCCTCCAACTTTGTGGTAACAGTCTGGGGAAGAACCACAAACGGCTGGAAAAGCCAGGTGTCCCAATATTTTTGCCACTAGATACAGTATATTGTCCATATATATTTATTTTCTTGTCTGTTTAATTGTGTAAGAAATAAAACACTCCATGTCATGATATTGTATGATGTCATGGATCAGAAGTACTTTCACCGTACTGAAGTACTGAAGTTACAATGTGTAATAATTAAAGAGCAAAATATAGCATTTTTATCTGTTTAAAGTTACAATAAATGCTGTATTACCTTCATAAAGTGAGTTACTTCTTATTGTCATGCATATTACAACAGATGCTCTCATCCATCGTGACTCTCCATTATCTCAGTTATACTGCTGAGCAATTGAGGGTTAAGGGCCTTGATCAAGGGCCCAGCAGTGGCAGCATGGTGGTGCTGGGATTTAAAACACAACCTTTTGAACAGAAGTTGAACATCTTAAACATGTCCTCGTGTGTTGGGATCACTGGATTTTGCTAAATGCTCCTAAAGAAGATCTGGGGAGTTCTGTGGAAAGCTGTAGAAATGATCATTTTCAGAAGATGTCATCGAAGGTTTCAGTTTTTTATTCTTGATGTATTTGTTTCTAACAGGAATCTGGAATGAATTGTTCTCAATGTTTTATGGTCAGTTTGTACCAAAAAAACCCTTATTGCTGCCAAATGATTGATTTTTAATGCTTTGGAACTAAATTAGTAATGAACTTTGCATTTATTTCCCGGTGTCTAATGAAGCACTGTGATGAATAATGAAGTACGATGAAGCAGTGTGTACACCTTTCCCCTGTTTTACAAAATCCTGTAAAAATAGCGTACAGTTTACATAATGAGAACCCAATTTTGCCCTCTTTTTTCTTTCAAAGACAAAGTTGTGTCACATCATGGGATATAACCTGTATTTTGGTTGTACTTTATATTAAAATAATTGTATATATAAGCTATAAATGTGTTGTGAAGGCCATATGCAGGTCAAATGAAGTGTTACCTGTTCTCTTCTATCACCAATCTGACGTGTGCAAGATGCTTCCTCTGCCCTACATGATGAGGGTTAGTGTAGCCATCTGTGTTCCTATTCTATCACACACATGCACACACACACACACACACACACACACACACACACACACACACACACACACACACACACACAATGATGGGTAGAAATAAGCTCTATAGAGATGGTCTGTTATTTTCTTATATCACATGAGAACACTGAATATTTACTCTGTCTGTGTGTGTGTGTGTGTGTGTGTGTGTGTGTGTGTGTGTGTGTGTGTGTGTGTGTGCATGTGTGTGTGTGTGTTTGGTGGGTGCAGTGCAGAGGAGAGCAGCCCATTAACGGTGACAGAGCCGACTCTCCCGTCTCTCACACTCCATTACACCTACGCTGCCTGGAGAAAGAGAGGCAGAGACACGCATTTTTCTGAATCCTTCCTTCCTTTTTTCCCTTCTGTCCTTTCGGCTTCCTTGTGCCTGACAGCCTGAGGCACCACACACACACACACACACACACACACACACACACAGGGACAGGCTGCACTATGGAGGAGTCTCCTTTTATCACTGCTATCCCCTTAATATAGTGAAAGAGAGAGAGAGAGAGAGAGAGAGAGAGAGAGAGAGAGAGAGAGAGAGAGAGAGAAAGAAAGAATGCAAGTGCATTTGGATGCCTTGAACCAATTCATACATATATAACTACATTAATTTTTTACTTTTTCCATAAGCTATTTGTTTAATTTCTCCTAATGACTCCAGGTCAGGAAACCCCTGCAGTTCCTCTGATTTCCACAAGGATGTCATTTATTGATTCCACAAGGATGTCATAATCGTTTCACATTTTTTTATAATTTTTCTATCTTTTTTTATTGTAATTTTTTTAATGTCAGATTTTTTTTTATTTGTTTGTTCTTTCTTTTGTTCGTTCGTTCATTTTTTAATTACATTTTCTAACTATTTGTTGAAACATTTTCCTGTTGTGTTGAAGGAAGTGTGGTCTTGAGTGTGTTAGTCCATAGTGAAGGATGCGCAGCCTCCGTAAGGAACATTAAGCGCAGTCACACTCAATGATGTTTCCCAATCGCCAACTTAATATACATTTGAGAAACAAACTGGAGTTTTCCCCCACTGTTCAACAAGGAAAAAGGTATCGATTGCCCATGTAATTGTGCCAAACTAATTGATCACAGATTAACCCAAAACTATCCAAACAGCTATTTTTCAACAAACTCAAAATAGTGTAGATTCCGACCATATTCAGTTTCACAGATCCATAAATCTTCCCCAAATGCATTCCTCAATCTACCACACAATCATATTCCAATCTGTCACATGTCCTCTGTACCTGATCTAGCAAAAGGAGGTGTGGTTATGCATCTGTCAATCCTGGTAGAGGGAAAAAGGTGTGGCCTCTGGCTGTCCTAGTGAAGGAGGTGTGGCCTCTGTACCTGTCCTAGTAAAGGAGGTGTGGCCTATGTACCTGTCCTAGTGAAGGAGGTGTGGCCTCTGTCACTGTCCTAATGAAGGAGGTGTGGCCTTTGTACCTGTCCTAGTGAAGGAGGTGTGGCCCCTGTACCTGTCCTAGTGAAAGAGGTGTGTCCTTGGAACCTGTCCTAGTGAAGGAGGTGTGGCCTATGTAACTGTCCTAGAGAAATAGGTGTGTCCTCGGAACCTGTCCTAGTGAAAGAGGTGTGGCCTCTGTAACTGTCCTAGTGAAAGAGGTGTGTCCTTGGAACCTGTCCTGGTGAAGGCGGTGTGGCCTCTGTAACTGTCCTAGTGAAGGAGGTGTGGCCTCTGTAACTGTCCTAGTGAAGGAGGTGTGGTTTTGTGATTGTGTCAGTAGTAAAAGTGGTCTCAGTTCATTAGATAATGATGATAAACCAAATTAGTAGGAATGTTTTTGGAATCAGCACTCATTAATACTCTTCCAAATTTTTTTTTTTTCGGATTTCCCCCTGAAACATATTGCCTTCATGGTGCCAGATTTAGTCTTTTTTTGCACTATAGAAGAGCATTAGTGTAGATGAGCTGTCCTGACTCAGTGAGCAGTGTGTGTGTGTATTTAGCAACTCGTTGTTCAGCGCTGTCTCCAGCACTAATGACCCCGGCTCAACTCTACCTTGCTTGTGATCTTAGTGTGACGCCGACTTCTCTGGGTTTGTAGTTTAATGAGCAGGAGTGTAAAAGTGTAGCATTCTCTCCCCAGCAACACATTTTATTAGGCAGTAAAGCCTCGCTGTGGTGTGTTCACACACTCTCTCGCTATTACGCCTTGTAAACACAGCAAGCTGGAGAAAGCCAGTGTGTGTGCCTGTCTGTGTGTGTGTGTGTTTTCACTCTCGGAATGATGGTTATGAGGCTTTTAGCTGTGAATAGCGTGGCTCCGTGCTGAGTACTCATCTGTTCTCTAAGTGCTTTCGCTCACAGAAAGACAAAGACGCTTCAGAGCTAGCCCGTTTCGACTCGTTCTCAGTAGCAATTAGCGTCTGCTCTTTTCATAGAAGCCATTTGTGTGTTATGCAGCAATTTTGAACAAAAAAAATATTAAAAGAAGAGGCGGTTGGTGGGATGCAAAGTTATAAACGTAGCGTTCTGTCCTGAGACACTGAACGACCGGAAAGAAAGGCGGTCGCTCCTTTACATTTAATTGTATTTGAAGGCTTTTGGCGCGCGTGTACAATTAACGCCTGTGCGCTCATACCTACGGAATCACGTTCCGTATCCTGTATATACGTGTCAAGCTTTTTCTGTGGTAGTTTGCTACATTCCTTGCTAAACTGTCCAAGCTAGCTAGCTAATTAATTCTATTCATTTGCATGTTTGAATAGGATCTAACATGTTACCACAATAACTTTGTAACAACACCGCATTCATATTTATATTACAGGTACGGCGCACTAACAGGTGTTATACAGGTGTTATGATGACGAGATAATCAGAGTTATTCACTTCACTGCTCAGAATGTTATGCCTGATTGGTGCACGTTTATAGCTACATTGCATGTACGCATTCGTTCCTGCTATCCCTTAGGTTATAGCAGCTATAAATACTCGCATCCTGAGGAGAAATTTCTATTGAATCTGCTTCATCTCACCCCAACTCCTTGTCAGGTCCTTTCGAAACATTTCTGATGATTATTATTCCTCAGGTATAATGCTAACAGGAAGCAGAAAGGATTTCAAAGCAGACAAAGCACCAGGTGAGGCTAATGAAGTGGCATGGCAACACGGTAATGAGAACAGGAAACGCTGACTATATAAAGCACCGGGGTGAATTTATAACTAAGCTGCAAAGGGTGTGAGTGAAAGCAGGGATGGTGATATGATGGAGATATGAAGGGACTGAGACAGCAGGATTTGTCGTGAGAGAGAGAGAGAGAGAGAGAGAGAGAGAGAGAGAGAGAGAGAGAGTGACAGGATGGTGATCAGTAACAGCTAATTGCTATAATAGATCTCTGCTTTTACTCCCACACCATTTTCTCTAAAACCACAGCACACACACTTCACTGCAGATCTGTTAAACCCTGTGACATTATGCTACAAGGATTTATTAAGGGGGGAAAAAAGCCTGATTTCTTCTGATGTGTTCCACAGGACAAGACGAGCTAAAGGAGTAAAAAATGAAGCTTGTCTAATACACAATATGGACAAAAGTTGTGTGCACCTGAGCATAAGATGTGGCTTTCTGAACATCACATTCCACATCCAGTCCTCATTTGCTGTTATAAGAACCTCCACTCTTCTGGGAAGATGTTTCACTAGATTTTGGAATGTGTTTGAGGAGATTTATGAGGATTTATTCAGCCATAATGCCTTTAGTTATTTAAAAACCAATCGGATTTTTAGACTTTTTCAAATCGAGAAGACATGGTTAGTGTCTGAGGTAAGGGTTTGCTTTGGTCAAGCAGATCTTTATGGAGCTGGCTTTGTACACAAGGACAATGTCATGCTAGAACTAATTTGGGTCGCTTAGTTTTAATGGGTGCCTCTAAATTTGTGATAACAGTTTGAGGAAGAACCACATACAGCTGGAAAAATCCCAACACTTCTGTCTAGATGACTAGGTCAGATCTCCAAAACAGCAGATCTTGTTGAGGTGTTCCTGGTATGTTGTGGTTTATACCTACCAAAAAAACAAAAGTGCTCCGAGAGAAAAAAATGGTCTAGTGAACAGGTGACAGAACATCTGCTTCAATCCCACAGAAGAGTTCCTGTAGCACAAATGGCTGAAAAAGTGTCAGGACACGGAGTGAACATATTTTTTTGCTATAATGAGAGAACATTTGAGGTGGCACAGAATGCACCAGTCTGTAAAGCCTGCTGAATTCTAGAAAATACAATCTATTGGAGTGTCATCTGAACATCTGAAGTAAATCTGAAGTAAATGTGCTCGAAATTGGAAATGAGCTCATAGTGAAATGGTGTAAAAATAGTTTTTGAATTATTTTCATATTTTAAAATGTTCTCTTTATTAAAAAAAATAAAAATAAAACACAGGAAGTGATTGCGCACTGGTTAAGACATTGGACTTCTGTTTTAAAGGTTGTGAGTTCAAATCCCAGCATCAAGCTAACAATGCTTGAGCAAAGATGTCTGCCAAATGCCATGATTATGAAAAGAACCCAAGACGTACTTCTGGCGTAATCATGTAATAACAGTAAAAGAGGGATGCAGGAATTCCTCTTAGGAAACTAGGAACTCACCTAGGGCATACCCACCTGCGGGGGGCGCCAGTGAGCACCCTCTGCCCCACCACTTCCCTCGCTCATTTCAGTTATTTGCCTGTTGTTCGGCTGAAGTTAAATATACAGTATATGTTTACATACTTTACAATTTTGCAATGACTATTAAATGTGTTTATTCTTTTTCATGGAAGGTTGCGAATGATTTGGTGTGGGGGTGGAGCATTGTGGTGGGAGGGCGGAGCCAAAAAAGCTGGATTACTGGATACAGCGGCAGCAAATCCTTGAGTCGTCTTTTTTTTTTTTTAGTGTAGATTAGGTTTTTGTCTAGTTTGGATCTCCTTCATAGTGAAGGACCCTGCTTTCCTGACTGGGACTTTCAGGAAAAAGCTCAGACCTGGAATTTGATTGAACCATGAAGACCAGAACGTCATTCTGGCTGACATTTTTTCATTTTTATGCTCCCTGTGACCAATAATTGTGTATAAATGATATAGAAAATTAAATAAATGTATACATTTAATATTTTATAATTGAGTGTTACTTAACTGTATGAGAAACACTGTTTCTGGTAGTTTGGATCTTAAAGATGCAAGGTGAAGGCCACGCTTTGGCAGTTTGGCAGAAATCTGTTCTTTATGATACATTTAATTGAAATTAATATAATGTTAGTTTTTTAAATATCTATAGATTCTGAGCCATAATATAACCGAATCAGAAACATATCCAGTCTGTGAGTTCCATATGGCTGAGTTAACACGTCTTCCACATTTCTTCACAAAGATAGCATAAAACACCGCGGGTCAATACGCTATTGATCAGGAATCGACCGTCTTTGCTTGTGCTATAAAAAAAAGGACAGATGTCTGTCTTCTCTCGGGACACTACTCATCCTGTCCGTCCCACTCACTTTCCCTCAGATGTCGAAGCCTTTAAATCGCTCAGCTGACACGTCGTTTCCTGAGGGCCAGCAGGACAGGAAGAAAGGAAGACAGATCGCTGGAGGAGAAGATTTAAAAGATATTGATTCGTCTTTTTTTCCTAATAGATGATGGAACTTCATGGTGGATTGCTGGAATCTTTGAGAAGGTCCTGCGTGATGTGACCAAATAAAAACGCATTTTTATGACCGTTTTGCATTGTTTTGCATATTTATCATACATAAACTAGTAATGTGTAACAAAATAAAATAGAAATTATAACAATGAGAAAACTGTATAAAAATATACATTTTTAAAGTGATAAATAATTTATAAAATTATATGAGAAATACATGAATAAAATATCAATAAATAAAGAAATAGTAACAAATAACCATTTAAAAAAAAAAAAAAAAAAACATAAATTAATTTGGTTTGAAAATAAATGAGTTAATAAATACATGTTGAAAACGAATACAAATAATACAAAAAATTACTAAATTTATGATTGAAAATTTATTGATTTTTGGATATTTCAAATCGATCATGATCTCAACATCATCAGATATAATATCGCCCTGCTTCTGTCTCATGGTGTGGGAATTTTCCTGCCAAACCTGAAGGCCATCAGGACAGATCTCTCTCTCTCTCTCTCTCTCTCTCTCTCTCTCATGTCTCACACTCTGCTTGGATTGGATCTGAAGAGCGTTCCACACCATATCCCCTCATTCCCTGCACATTCCACTTTTCCTGCGACCGTTAGTTATCGCGATCTCCAATTTGTTATTGAGATGATTAAAATGCAGCAGTGATTAAAATTCAACGGAGGGAACATTTTTTTCTCCATTGCTTTGCAATTTCCCAAACCAGTGCACCGAAAAACAACTAAATTATATTTCCTCTTCTTTTTTTTTTTTTGCTCCTTCCATCAAATTAAAGCGCTCGTTGCAACGCATAAGAAGGGAAATGATTGTTTCCCTGGAGAGAAAAAAAGTCCCTAAAAAGCAGTAAATTGCCATCAACACAAGCGAGGGATGATTTTTCTCGTCTTTCAGGGACACGCTATAGCTTTTCTGCCACTTAATGGAATTAGAGCTGTAAAGTAGTGGATGAGTTTGTGGGCTGTGAAGAGAGAAAGAAAGAACGCGTAAACAGACGGAAGACAGAAAGAGGGAAAGACCGGATGCAGAATCACACATTTTATAATTCTCTCTTTTCACACACTTTTCCTCCACATGTGTATCTCTCTTTATCTGTTATTCCTTTTCTTCATACCTCTCTTCTTTTTGCTGTGTCACTTGTGTTGTGTCTTTGTCTCTCCTTTTTTCTTTGTCTCTCATTCTCTCTGCCTCTTTATCTGGTGTCTGTCTCTATCTGTGTTTTTTTACTTTCACTCTCTCGCTCTCTCTTTCTCTCTCTCTATCTCTCTCTCTCACACACACACTCTCTCTCTCTCTTAGTCTGTTCCTTTTATTCTGGTTTCTTCTCTCTCTTTTTCTCTCTGTCTGTCTCTTTTCTGTTTTTCTTTTACCTCTCTCTCTCTCTCTCTCTCTCTCTCTCTCTCTCTCTCTCTCTCTCTCTCTCTCTGTGTCTGCATCTTTTCTCTCTCTCTCTCTCTCTCCCCTTTTCTTTCTTTCTTTGCCTCTGTCTCTCTCTGCCTCTTGTTGTCTGTCTCTGCCACTTTCTCTCTGTTTGTTGATCTGTCCCTTTTTCTCTTTTTCTCTCTGTCTGTCTCTTTTCTGTTTTTCTTTTACCTACTCTCTCTCTCTCTCTCTCTCTCTCTCTCTCTCTCTCTCTCTCTCTCTCTCTCTGTGTCTGCATCTTTTCTCTCTCTCTCTCTCTCTCCCCTTTTCTTTCTTTCTTTGCCTCTGTCTCTCTCTGCCTCTTGTTGTCTGTCTCTGCCACTTTCTCTCTGTTTGTTGATCTGTCCCTTTTTCTCTTTTTCTCTCTCACTTTCTTTCTGCTTTCTTCCACCTTTTTGTCTCTTTGTTTATTGCTGACTCTTCGTAAATGTGTCTGTTTCTCTCTCTCTCTCTCTCTCTCTCTCTCTCTCTCTCTCTCTCTCTCTCTCTCCGTCCACCCCCTTCCTCCTCATCTTATAATTTAAGAAAAGAAACGTGTTATTAGTCAGAGAAGCCGTGAACGATACGGCAGTAATAGAATGTATAATTAGAACAGTAGGAATGATTTTGATTGGAGCAGTGGAGTTGATTAGGTGATGAGAAAGATTGCGATTGCGAACGGCCGAAAGTCCACACGCCTCCCGCCATGCCCAATTAGGAGATTTGTACCGCTTTCATTTTGTCCACTCTGATAGCGGCCGTGTCTTCGTCCTACACACATTCTCATTATCTTTTTGCTGACTCTTAGAGATGTTACACGGATGAGACACGCCGTGACCCGGAGACAGAAAATGACGTATTTATGAAGTGGTGCCAATGCTGGAATTAACACGTGAACACAGTAGACAAGAAACACCAATAAAAGCTGGATTGACTAATTTAGAGCATATAATAATATCAATAAAGAGCATAAGGACAGTGGTAAGAAGTAAGCAAGGTAAGAAGTTGGCAAAAACAGATTTGGGATCGACAGAGTGATGAGAAAAGGAGGCAGGAGTACAAGGAGATGCGGCAGCAGGTAAAGAGGGATGTGGCAAAAGCCAAGGAAAAGGCATATGAGGAGCTGTAGAAGACGATGGACAATATGGAAAGAGAAAAGGATTTGTAGTGATTGGCCAGGCAGAGGAACCGAGCCGGGAAGGATGTGCTGCAAGTTAGAGAAATAAAGGATGGAGATGAAAATGTGTTGACTAGTGAGGAGAGTGTGTTGAGAAGATGGAGGGAGGATTTTGAACAGCTGATAAATGAGGAAAATGATACTATACTTAGGTGTGTATTCCCTCACACACACACACACACACACACACACACACACACACACACGAACAAACACACACACCACCTAGAGGTGCCGGGAGGAATTCTAATTAGGGTTCCTGATGTCTGATGATTTCTGTTCACACTCCATACCAGACTGTCCCTGGACACACACCCTAAAGGAGTGTCAATGTGAATGAGGATGAGTGCTCATCAATCTGTGCTGAGCTGTGGTCCATGGAGACGAGAATGAGATCACCGGGAGAGTATACGTCTCTCAAACACACACACGTCCCTGTTAATTCCACCTGAGCACCAGCTGCTTCTGTTCATCTCTTGAGGAAGGCCATGCGTCTGCTTGAGTGTGATGTGTAGGAGGGTTTTTTTGCCATTTTTCCCCAGGAACCTTGAAATAATTCATACAGGACGCCCACTATACAAAGGCACACACACGCACACACAGACACACAGACACACACACACACACACACACACACACACACACACACACACACACACACATATATATGTACACTAACGTATATGGCAGCATCGGTTTCAATAGACCTTGGCCTCTGTTAGACTCTCCTACTGCGCCCGAGTCAATACTCTTCAGACAGTTCACAGTCTAGCCAATGCACTGCTGAATTCGGAGTGTGTGTGAGACTCTATCGTCTCTCTGCTGGAGCCGTGGCTCAGCTCTGACCCCCTGCTGCACTCTGAGCTGTGCTTAAACACTGCTAATTGTTCTCTGGGGAGAGCATCCATTGTCGTCGCATGAAACCAGAGAGTATACCCAGCGGCTCCGGAGACCCACTGCTGCTGCTCGCTGAGGGATTTAAATAAAGTTCATTGAGAAAGTTAAAGAAGGCGTTCAAACTAAAAGCATGTATTGATTTATTTTTTTCCCCCACCACCTAGTGCATGTCTACAGGAAGATCTACAAGACGTAATAGACACGTCCTTCCTATAGATCTTTCTATAGACATTCACGAAGTTCCTGAATAAAATCCAGGTTCTTTACAGGATGCAGTAAACATGATGAATATTTATTCTGATCATGATGATCCTAATAACGGTCATGGAAACTGTATATTAAAACAGAATGCACTGATTTGCAAATCTTATTATCCCATATTTTATTCACAGTAGAACATAGAAAACATATCAAATGTTTAAACTGAGAATATATACCATTTTAACGAAAATAGGTCCGTTTGAATTTAATGGCTGTGGCACATCTGAAAAAGTTGTGTAGCATCGTGTTTTCTATCCGTATACATCTGGGAACTGAGGAGAACAGTTTCGGAACTTTTGGGAGAGGAATGTTCTCACATATCTGGTGTCTGATACAAGATTCTAGCTGTTTAACAGTTCTAGGTGTCCTTTGTTGTGTTTTTCATTTCCCTATGCACCAAATGTGCATTCTGTTTGTATTTACATTTTACACACATTTTTTGGAACTGGGGTTGAATTTAGTATTTAAGATCCTGACCTTCCGATGTGTATGGCCACATATTAGAATTCAATTTTATACCATAATGGAGCCTGAAATTGATCCCGTAGGCGTAAGTTGTGTAAAGCGGAACTATGTGTCGAGTGTTCGTCAGAAACCTAAACATGCCAGCTAGCATAAGTTCAGGTGGAGCTGTCGTAGTGTGTTACTATATCGAGAATGTATTCATGTGTAAAGTGGACGTGTCACCTTGAGTGTGCTACAGGTTTGATGCTGATTGCATGCGACTGGCATCAGCACTCCATTCCAGTCCCATCTGCTTCTTAAGCCTGCCGACACTTTCTAAATCGATAAGACTGGCTAACGGCAAGGACACACACTTACACACAAAACACACACCCCATCCAGACACCATCCAGACACCAGCATGCAACACTGAAATGCCAGACGGACCTCTGTCTCGGGGGCTGCCTGTGAATGTGTTAGGTGTGAGGGTTTAGGAGACGTGACAGGCGTGTACGGTGGATTCAGGAGGTGTTTGGGAGTTTGCTCATGGTAAAGTTCTTGGCCTGAGATCAGGTTATTCTCAATGAATCATCTTCATGAGGTGTTATTAGACCAAGAATGGCAGATGTAGAGATATCTATCATAGTATTTAAAGGAAGTAAGATTATACTGGTCGACTTTCACACAGTGGTTGAGATGGTGGTGGAGGTTGTGGTAGTGTTTTTTTGGAAATAAAGGTTAAAGAAATAAAAGTTTTTTTTGGATGGAAATACTTCTGGTTATCAAACTGAAATCTAAAGAGAGAAAGGTTCTGTAGGTTCCTATGTGTTTCCTGTTTCCAAAAGTGACTTTTTAGGTTTCTTCTTTAGGTTTGTATTAAAGGCTTCTCCAAATGAGTTCTATTTGAATATTTTCTAAAAAAAAAAATGGCTTCTAGGTTTCCTCAATGGGTTACTCTTAAAACAAATTTTGAATATAATGCCCTCAATTGTCTAGATCCTCCCACCAGAGGAACAAGCAGAAGAACCCATATGGGTGCTAAATGAAATTTTTTAAGAGAAACACAAAAAAAAAGTGACATCACTCTAAATTATGGGTTTTGATTGGCTTTAATTGGCTAATCAGAACCAGATTTGGATACGAATGCAACTTTTTTATTTCAGCGAGCCCTTTTCAGCACAGGCGCCTGTCACTATCGGCAGAAGCTGACATCAAGCATGTACACCAGAGCAGCAAAACAAACATGAAGGCATACCAGGGATCACCTCGTGTTGCTCGCGCTCAGATCTAAGTATTTCCCAAATGAAGAAAGGCAGATGTATTGTTGCAACAGCAGCTAATTAGAGGAAGAATCCAGCGCACTTCTTTCAGCGTACGAATCACACAGGAGATTTGCTCTACAAACAGTGTGGAGCAGAAGAAGGGATGTAGTCACACTTGTTTGAGAAAGGAGTTCCAAATGACTCTTGGGAATTAATAACAAGTTTTCTTAACGGTAAAGAAGCACGAGTTTAATCACAACACTAATGATACACAGGAGGAACATCACACTCGAAGAAAACAAACCTTGGTTCAC
Organism: Silurus meridionalis; assembly: GCF_014805685.1. NCBI lineage: Eukaryota > Metazoa > Chordata > Actinopteri > Siluriformes > Siluridae > Silurus > Silurus meridionalis. Next base: position 2,601,759 of record NC_060888.1, on the reverse strand, counting down.
ACACTTGTGTATTTTTAGGCTAGAGGCACGATGTGTTGCTTATAAGAAAGTGCGTAACCTGGCACGTTCAATAAACATCTCACTTGATAATTAATTAATGCACAATACACCCGGATGAGAAGGTTTAAGCAACTTGTTTGTGTCAGAAGTATTGTTGTGTACCGAAATGTGTAGTAATGGTGTGTTTTACTTCCTGCAGTCATGAGATGCTTCTTTTACCGTTGCATCATTAGTTTTTTTTTTTTTTTCAATAACAGAGCAGATGTTACAGGCTAATTAAACAGGGGCACACTTGCAGGATATTCACAGCGAACCGTGGGAAGAGCTTACAAAGTGCAACTAAATGAGCGAAGGTGATAGTAGAGGGGGGTTAAATGGCTAAATTGCAGATTTGTGAATGCTTCCTAACCAGGGAACCATCTGGCTCTGGGATGTCCAGTGTTAAGTAATTAAAGTGCACTCAGATTGGCTTTTATCAGTTTTTCAAAAGACACAGAGAGAATATTGAAAACAGAGAGGTGTCCATCATCTTGACTAGGATCCATCACCAAACTTGTATTGCATGGGACGGATTTTGTCAGCAAATGTTTCTATGGTATTTCAATAAATGTTCTATGACTCTTTTAAAAGTAATTTACATTTACATTACATTTATATAATTTGGCATATGCTTATCCAGCGCAATTTACAATACAACTGAGCAACAGAGGAATAAGGGCCTTGCTAAAGGGCCCAGCAGTGGCAGCTTAATGCAGGTGAGATCTGAACTTATGACCTTCTGATCGGACGTCCAACATCTTAACTAAATCTCTACCAATTCATCGGTTGTGCCAATTAATCAAACTATCAAACTATAGGCAAAATTCCATGCTGCTAGTTTTTCCGGGTTGCGTCCATTGCTGGATCAGTTAAGAAGGTCCTCAGTCATTACAAGAGCGTCCTCTAAAGGCCAATCCCGGATGCCACGTGCAGTTGTTTTTTACATGAGAGACTGCTTGCTGCATGAAAGCGTTATATTACATCTAGTATTTATAATTTCGAATTTATGGATTCTATCATTATATTTATGTATTAATAATATTCATGGCTATTTAATTTTTGCATTTCCGTGATTAAGTCTTTTTCTTCTTGGGGCTTCTTTAGGGGTCGCCACAATTTTCATGATTAGGTAATTTTTTTTTTTTTTTGTATTAAAGTTCAGCAATAGTTCATGAAATGCTATGTTTGTTTTTTGTTTTTATCCAGAATAAATTTGAAAGACTACCAGTTGAGAGTTTCGATTGATAATACTATTACTAAAATGAGTATTATTATATTATTAAGTATTACTATAGGTAGATAGTCGGTTATTGGAAAGTATGTTCCAACCTAGCTATTGGTATCAGTAAAATCCACTATTGGGCGACCTCTAATCTAATCTACTGAGTTATCGCTTCCCCTAGAAAGGTGCAGAATTGTTGATAAGGTCCTGTAAAAGGGGAGGTGCTAGCTTAGTGGTTAAGTGATGAGAAGGTCAGGGGTGTTAGGATTGCCAAGCTGCCACTCGTGGGGACCTTGATCAAGGCTCTTAATGCTCTGTGCTCCATGGGTGCTGTATCATGGCTGACTATGTGCTTTGACCCCCAGCTTCCTACATCGCTGGTATATGCGAATATATTTCCCTGTGTGATCGATAAAGAATTAAATAAATTAATAAGGCATTCAGATAAGGCTTTAGCATAAACCCTGTGCAAGGAGTCTCCAGGGTCAGTACATTGCAATAGTGAAAAGTTAAAAAAGCAAAGCCCAAGGAAGACTTCAGGACAGAGAACATTGCAGTTTTGCAGTTCCTTGGTACCCAGCTGCAAGCTGTTCAAGCAAGTGTAACTACAAATGGATAAAAAAGTGTATTAGCAATGCACATTATTCCTTACTTAATGAGCTTCCTCCCTTCCAGCACTGCACCAATCTCTCACCGTTTGATTAATACAGTGTCACTGCACTATCTATACTATTACTGTATTATTAATAGTTAGCGTATCTTTATCCAGGCTGAAAAACCTCTTCCACACTTGGCACATTTGTAATAATGCACTCGTACTCGTTTAGTCCGTCCTGCCTGAGCCTCATAAAGCACAAGCATTTCCACTGGACTGGAATACTCTAGTTACTGATTTCTCCAAACAACCTTTATTTTTGGTTACGGGATTTGTGTTGATGTATTCAGTTGCAGAAGAAATGATTGAACCGCATAGCAGATCATATCAGATCTCCATGGAGGAACAATCGATTTCATTGAGGAGGTTTGGATATCAGGAGAGAAACACACCAGCATGCATTCTTTTAGCATTTATAAGTTCCAGATGTATTCAACTTAAGCAAAATACACACACACACACACACACACACACACACACACACACACACACACACACACAAATACAATGTGGTCTAACTGTATTGTTACACATGGCCTGTAGCAATTCTTTCTTTTTACTTTGTGAACTCCGAAAAAATAAGCCGAACCTCATCATAATGTCAAGCTGATAACGGAAAGAGAGAAGAATCCGGAATGCTGAGATGGAATCGGGTCTCAGGAAAGCGATAATATGAAATATGCTGTTTTGCTGGTTGATTTTTCTGTCAGAATTCTTTGTTTATTGCCTTTGGCCTTCTTGCTAAATCTTTCTGTCAACCCAACACACAGGCACACATGAACAAACAGACACATACACGGTCGAGCACACTCACACTCATAAACACACACCTACACCTACACACACACACACACACACACACATGTCAGGATGCATATCTTTCATCATTCATTCTCCTCAGTTGTATGGGAAGCTCCTGGCTGATTAGCTAAATATGCCTGCATTATAAATCATGCTGTGATGCTGAAGTCTCTCCTCGATGCCTCTCCATCATTAGCCCTGCAGGAGACTTCTAAAATCACACAAAAACACACACACACACACACACACACACACACACACACACACACACACACACACACACACAGACAGATACACAAACACACATCATTTTAATCAAATGTAAATGCTAATCTGATGACCCTTCATGATGCTTTGTTTAAATTCTCTTTTTTCGTTTCCCAATCAGAAAATAACACCATGCAATCTGCTTCCATGTCCTCGAAAAGCCTGTGCAACCATCTGGAAATGTACCCAATGTGGACAAAAGTATTGGGACACCTGACTTTCCCAGCCATATGAGGTTCTTTCGCAAACCTTTATCCCAAAACTGAAAACACACAATTGTAAAGAGACTCTTTGAATGCAGTAGGATGAAATATTTCGTTCACTTGAACTAGGAGTCCCAAAACTCTTCCCGCATGACAATACCCTTGTGCACAATGCAAACTTCATGAAGATATGCTTTGGGTTAAGGTGGAAGATCTGCTACAGAGCTCCAGCACTATTGAACAGCTTTGGGATGAACTAGATCGGCAACCCAGGCCTCCTAAACTCACCTACATCAGTACCTGACTTTATAAACACACTTGTGTCTGAATAAATCTCAACAAATCTCCACAAGCACACTGCAAGTTAGTGAAACATTTTCCAAGGAGAGTGGAGGGAATTAGAAGAGTAAATTGGGACTAAATGTGGAATTCGATGCCCAAAAAGCACATATTGTACTGCTCACAGTTTTATTTGTTACACCCACATGTCATGGTTGTATATTGCTGTGTGTATTGAGACAATTAGTGTATAACATGCTGGTTTAATCGAATACTAGACTCCATCTAGGACTAGGAATTTATGTAAATAAATAACATTATCTAAAGTCTCATTTCGAAATGAATGCACTTCGGCCTCTGAGCTTCTAAGACGTATAATTTGAGAGCGGTCGTTAATAATTCACTAAACGACTACGGATAAGTAGGCTTTTATAATGATTTGGGACAAGGGTATGAGGACACAAAGTCTCTGTAGACTGGCTGAGGATTGGAAACGTTTTGTGAAATAGGGAACCTCTCTTGGCTGGAAGGAGATAGGAAGCTGGAAATGGACAGCGAGTCTCAGTAGGCCGGCAGGGTATTATGAGCTTTAAACGGGATTGTGAGCTGGAAGGAGATAGGAACCTCTGTATACTATCGGGGGAATTTGATTCGGATTAGAAAGAAGTCTGGAAGCTCTGGGGACTAGCAGGAGATTGGAGCCTGAAAAGGACGGAAAGAGTGTCTCCGGACTGAAGGGGTTCGGGACCTGGATAGCCATTAAGAATCCTGCCTCGACTGGAAGAAGACTGTATGTCAGAAGGGACTTTGTTTACCTGAAAAAGATGAGCTGGTAGATGGTAGGCAGCCTTAAAGGACTGAAAAAAGTGAATAAAAGACATTAAAGAAAGGTTTAGATGGAGGTGGCAGGGGTTATGAGGCTCCAGTCTTCACTAAGTTTATACTTCTTGACTGAAATGTAATATGCATTTTATTAAGTCTTGGGAAAAAAAGTGGGTAATCCTTCAAAGTTAGAAAACCTCCGTAGACTGAAAAGGTAGGGGTACTGGAAGGGCATTAGGGAGCATCTGTAGCTATTAAGGATATGAGCTATAAGAAGATAGTGTGGCTCTGGAAATTCAAAGGTCCTGCAGAGCCAGAAGAAGATATTGAGCTTTGATAGACTGGAAAGTGATAGGAGCACCTGATATCAATCTTCTGTAGAAAACATGAGGATGAGGGGGTTAAAAAAGATAGCATGTCAACAGAGAAGTGGATAAGGAGCAATTTTATACACTGAAAAATTGAGACGTAAAACCAGCTAAAGAGTGCTTTTCAGGGATTCTACCCATATTTTATTTCAAAATTGCAGACTTTTAAGACCATTTTTTACATCTGAAATAATGATTGAAAATTCCAACTATATCATGCATTACGTTACAATCTCTGATGTATGTCAGAGTCAGAATCTACGATGTTATCCATGTGTTTAGTCGCACGGTATGGGGGGCGCTGTACTGACATTGCAACTGCTGCCTAAGTAACGTAAAAATCCAATCACAGTTGAGCATATCCAATCTAGCCACTCAAAAACAACACATTTTGGCCATGTCCACACTAATGTCCACCATGTCCACACAAATATGGTCCCCACCCCCCCTCACACACACACACACACACACACACACACACACACACACACACACACACACTAATAAATACATGGAAACACTCAAGTCAAATTCCATAATTGTTCATACTTTTCCAAGGGAACCCTGGCTTTTAGACTGGAAGTTAAAGAAGGATAAAATGGGGATCCCCTAGAACAGTAAAGTGAATATATTAAATGTCCATTGACTTGAAGGACATATGGAGAGAATGGAAATGACTGTTTGTGGATAAGGCAGTAATAAAGGTTGGTGGCTGTGTGCTAAATACACATGAAGAAGGATTATAGAGCCGGCAGAAGATAGCAAGGATCTATAGACTTGCAGGGAATGTTGCTCTGGAAAATGTTAGGATTCCTCTGTAGGCTGGAAGAGATGTATCAGGAATGCGAGGCTGTGGAGACTGGGTGGCACTGGAGACTAGATATGTAGACTAGGAGATATGGAGATATTTGAGCTCATGATAATGAGGACATGCATAAAAGTTAACAATGTGATACATCAATTTAAAAAAAGTGTTCATACGATACAAGTCGTATTACATTTGTTTTGCAAGGCATCTTTTGAACATATTAGCATTGTTAAAAGACGAGTTATTTCGATATTATTTAGAAAGTGACCAATAATTTGTGACCAATATCTAATTTGTAGATTGATTTCTCCACGCTGAACGTCACAATGATATGGTGACTGAGGCGTGTCCCAAAAGTACCATAGACTACAGATTAACATTGCAGAGGTAGAGCTGCATCCTACTGGAGACAGAACATGAAGAGAATGTCTGGTTTTTATCTTTTTTTATTTTGCCACTACAAAGACAATGATGCATGTACAACAACATTCTTATAATTGTCTTAACATAATATAATGTAATATGAGTGGTTTCTATTAATATCAGTGGCGATGTTTGACATTTTGTATCAGGGGGTTCCTGCCCCATGTCTTTATCGCCTAAGGGGTCCTTGACCTGAAAAAGACCCCTGCTTTACCTTAACACACTTTCCTAGAAAGGATTTTGTGCATTTATCTGATGGCAGGTCGAGGGAAAGTATTTAACAAGCTACTTGTAATTTATTGAGTACAAATCCTCCAAAAAACACAATTACAGTAACGAGAGTATGTTTGTTACTGTAAACAAATTATGATAATGGGATGAAAGATGAGTTAGACTCCTGTAGATATGAAACTCTGTAGATTTTAGTTAAAAAAAAATAAAAAATAAGGATAATTATAGATGAAAAACGGCAGATATTTTCTGTAAAAAAAAAAAAAAAAACGCAATAGCGCCTCTGTGGAAAGGGGCTTTATTTCCAAGCCAAGTCAGGCCTTGCTTTTATGCTGTATGCCAAGACATCTGTACATCACAATGCTTTCAATTTATATAGGCTCAAAATCTCCCTCCACATCTCCAGGACCGGTCTACTGAGGCTCGCCATTTACTTATAGCTTGCTATCCCATTGCATTCTACACAGGCTCCATATCATCTTCCACTACACTATTACTTTTTATCCAAGCCTAGGCTACAGGGCCGTGCTCGTTCATATCAGGTCTACAGAGTCCACCTATCTACATTACCTCCTTATCACCTAGCAGTAATCATCATTAGCCTAGAAGGTGCTATAATAGGTCAATATCTTCTTCCAGATCTCCAAAAGCTTCCAGTCTACTGAGACTCACTAGGATAAGAGCTAATGATAATCACCAGCTAGGGGATAAGCAGGGGAAAAGAATCTGGAAAAGGTTCTGGATAATGGATAGTGAGCCTGTGTAGACTGGAATATCATTGCGTACCTCTGTAGACTGCTAGGAATGAAAATATGGATAAAGATGTAGGAAATTGGAAAAGGATGGATTACAAGCCTCTGCAGATTAAAGAGGATAAGGACTTCCTAGAGGTTTGAAAGAGAGAGTAAATAGTGAACATCTAATCTGGAAAAGAAAAAGAATGAGATGAATCTGGAATGGGAGTTACAGGTATAAAAATGGATGCTAGCATAGCGGTACTACAAGCAGTAGTAAGTGGCTAATCATTTAGCACGTGGAATGTCTAATCCTGGAAAAGACTTGAAATTGCACTCAGTTAAACTTGTTTGGACCCTTAAAAGCATTCCTCAGAGGTCAGCATTTCAGCCCTGGTGATAACATGAAGCAGGCTGTAGGATGGTTCAGGCGTACCAGCAGATCTTTCTATGCTGAATCTTTCCAGGCGTTGGTTAAGTGCTGGGAAATGTGTGAATGTAGCAGGGGAGGATGTTGAAACATAAATGCAGTTTCCACTCCTTGGAATTTATTATTTTATTTTATAAACTGAAAAGTCCTGGTTTAATTTGAACGCCCTTTGTTGCTCTTTATAATTCTGGGCAAGGATTAAATTTTTTTAACAATAAATCTCAACGTTACTGTCTGTAATACTGCTTTTTGGCAAGTTGCTTTTCCTTTTTTTCCAACATGTCAGTGTTTTATTTTATCCTTCCATTTTTCTGACATGATTCCGCTCCTTGTGAAGAACAAATGGCGAGCAGAACTGATTCATGAGTGAAAGAGTGACGGAAAGACAAAAAGAGGAAGCCGTAAACACAAGTACATGTTGGTAGAGGATCTGAGAGATGGAAGGAGGGGGGATGGGGGGTTAAAAAAAAAGTAAAAAAGATGAGACGGTGGAAAACAGAACAACAAAAGAAATAAGGTGGCAGACAGACAGTATGCAGAAAAACGGGAGGGGCGAAGGATGTAGATACCGTAGGGAAGGTGGGGAAGCTTTTGTATGTGGCACCAGGCCTACCAGCTGCTCTTTGGCCTTGCTGAGAAACCCGATCTGTTTGTACCGCTTTCTATCTTCCTTTCTTTATTCGGTTAATCCCTTGCTTTCTTGTCAGCTTTGCGACGTAATGCTTTTTACCTTGAGGCTCCGGGACACACACACCACTTGGTCGATCTAAAGAATAAAGACAAGATAGTGGACACACACAAACACAAGCTTATTGATTTCCTCAGTGATTGAGGTCACATGACCAGAACAATGAGTAATGCCAGGCTGTTTTGTGATACTTTATCAGAAACGAGAGAAAAAAGGAATCTGAGATATAACACTGATAAAAAAAAAAAAAACATCATAGCAACAGAAGGCAAAGGAGCACAGAAATAATGGCATCGTCCCTTTTTCCCCAAACATCGAAACATTTGGACATGAACATGTGCAATACCATGTTCTCTCAGGACTGATGTTCAGGGTAAAGGCACAAATACAGACCTTTGCTATGTAGCACATAAAAAAGTAGGCCAGGTTAGAAGTGTGTCTCGGGTGCACCAGCGACAGCGAGCATGTGTGTGTATCTGTGTGTCCATGTGAGTATGTGATTTGGGATCCAGGTCTGAGTGGCTCTAAGAGGCCAGATGGCAAATCACTCAGGCTGCAAGCAGAAGCGAGGTCGTTCCCTCGGTCATCCGAAACGCCGATCCTCGGAGAGAGACTGTACAGGACTAAGACGACCCTTCCATGTCGGGGACAGTCTGCTTAATAGACATATATATATATATATATATATATATATATATATATATATATATATATATATATATATATATATATATATATATATATATATACACACACACACACACACACACACACACACACACACACCATACCACCATACGCTATATATATGTAGTAAGTAGTATATGCTATATATATATATATATATATATATATATATATATATATATATATATATACACACACACACACACACACACACACACACACACACACCCACACACCATACCACCATACGCTATATATATGTAGTAAGTAGTATATATATATATATATATATATATATATATATATATATATATATATATATATATATATATATATATACTTGCTCTTTCTGCCTTGTTATACAGTCTATGAGTACTACAGAGAAATAATCTGAAAGAAAGAGAAAGAGAATAAATTTAATAACCAGGAGAAAGAGTGAAACAATGTTCTGTTTCCTAATGTTTCTATTATTCTTCATTCGAAAACGATGGCCCCGAGCTTTAGGAATATAAATGGAACCTTATTTTCATTCCAATAAAAGAACACAAGATTTAACTGAATTAAATTCGGAAACAGAAGTAGAGAGAATATGAGAGGTAAAGAAAAGAAAGAGAGAGAGAGAGAGAGAGAGAGAGAGAGAGAGAGAGAGAGAGAAAAGAGAGAGAGAGAGAGGTAGAAAGTAGAAGTGGAAAGAGGTAAAGAGAAAGGTAGAGAGAAGGAGTTTAGAAAGATTTGAAAACAGAGTGAGGTAAAGAGAGAAGTGGGTAGAAAGAGGATAGATAGATAGATAGATAGATAGATAGATAGATAGATAGATAGATAGATAGATAGATAGATAGATAGATAGATAGATAGATAGATAGATAGATAGATAGATAGATAGATAGAATGGGAGGTAGAACGGAGGTAGAAAGAGGGGATTTAGAAAGAGGTAAACAAAGAGAAGTAGAGAGAAAGGGAGGTAGAAAGAGGTAGATAAAGGGAGGTAGAAAATGTTTTGAAAGAGGTAAAGAGAGACAGAGAGAGAGAGAGAGAGAGAGAGAGGAGGGGGTAGAGAGAAGTAGAGAGTGGGGGGTGCATTCAGACAGAAGACATTGCTCTTACATCTGCTATGGGGTGAAAGGTCACAGAGAGAAAAGTTAGCATGCAATGCGTGTGTGTGTGTGTGTGTGTGTGTGTGTGTGTGTGTATATAGCAGGGGTCCTGTACGGTATGCAAGGGGTCAATATTTCACTCAGAAAAACAAACAACGGAGACAAGACATGCGTCTCTTTCCTCCAAGACGAGTGGGATGGAAGGTCACTCGCGAGACACGTATTTATACACACACTTGTTCAGTCACTGAATCTTTTCCAGCAACCAAATTGCACTTATTTTTCCTCCATCTTTCCAAAAACTCACTCCATCTCTTTATCTCCGCTTTCTCACTCTCTTTTCTTTTGCAAAGCACTGACCACAGAGCTGCACACATTTTATATTTCATCCCACAATGTTTTTTTTTTCCAGAGCAGGACAAACACTACCGAGTTTTTCTCTGCACTTTTCTATCACTCCTGAGAGGAACATGGAAGTCAGAAATCTCATTTTCTTTAAAGGCAGCAATGAAAAGATGGCGAGACAGGCCTTCTAGGAAAAAACACACTGTATATTTCTCAGCGGAGACAAAAACATGCGTCAGGAGTGTGTTGTAACTGCAAGCCAGGGATCGTTTTACGAGATTACAACAAAGAAGCAAAGACAGGAAATACACTGCATGAAGGGGGCGGAGTTACGAGCAAATAGCTAATAATAAAAGCTATTAATACAACCTTTAAAAAAGTTGGAACTGGCCATGTTTACCTCTGTGTCACATCACATCTTCTGTTCATAAACACCTGGGATCCGAGGTGACCATTTGCTGAAGTTTTAGGAGAGGAATGTTGTCCCATATGTGTCTGATAGAGAAATGTACCTGTTTAACAGTTCCGAGTGTCCTTTATTGTGTTTTTTGCTTCATGGTGCTGGTGAAATGGTGAAAGGTTTAGACTGCAGGGAATCCAGTCCACACTTCTATTACCAAGTCATGCTATTGTAATAGATGTAGTTATCATTGTTTTCTTTGAATATTCCAGTCCTTCCCTGATGAAAAATATGTTTTCTGGATGGAAGCTCTAAAACCTGTATATAACATTCAGCAGTGATGGAATGGAAATGTGGAAACTGCCCACTCACCATCCACTAATGCACGTATACCATCAGAGATGCAGCTTTTTGAACTGAGCGCAGATAACAAGCCGGAAAGTCCCTCTCCTCTTTAGTCTGGAGGACGTGGTGTCCATAGTTTCCAAAAAGAAATTTGTCTGACCACAGAACAGTTTTTCACTTTACTTCAGTACATTTTAAATGAGCTTTGGCCCAGAGAGGATGGCGGCGTTTCTGTATCATGTTCACGCATGCCTTCTTCTTTGCATGATAGAGATTTCATTTGCATTTGTGGATGACATGGCAAACTGTGTTCTGGAGGTGTTAGTGAGCCCATGCAGTGATTCCATTACAGAATGTTTTAAATGCAGTGCTGCCTGAGGGGCCGAAGATCACAGAATCCAATATTGATTTTCTTCCTTTGTCCATGGTGCAGAGATTTTTTCCAGATTCTTTGAAACTTTAGACGATATTATGTACTAAAGATGATGAGATATTCAACTGTTTTGCAATTTATTTTAAGAAACATTATTCTGAAATTATCTTTCACAGGTTGGTGAATTTCTGCCCATCTTTAATCCTGAGAGACTCTGCTTCTCTAAGATACACTATTTATACCCAGTCATCTTACTGACCTGTTGTCAATTAGACTCATTACTTGTTTAATTTCAATAACAACAAATTATTATTTTTTTTACTTTTGTTTCCCCGTTCCAACTTTTTAAAACGTATTGCAGCCATCAAATTCAAAATTACCTTATTTTTTTCCTTAAAATGGTACATTTACTAAGTTTAAACTTTTGATATGTTTTTTATGTTCTATTGGGAGTAAAATGTAGGTTAATACGCTTTTGCAAACCATTGCACTTCGTTTTTATTTACATTTTACACGGTGTCCCAACTTCTTGGAATTGGGGTTGCATATGGCACATTTCAAAGACCTGCTGTTTCACTGTGAGTAACCGCGGACGTTGTAATGAAACATTGCAACATCTGGAAAAACCCAGTGTCCCTTTACAGACAGCATTAAACAATAAAGACTGCTTTGTTTACATTTCTGACATTCTGTTGCTCTTAATTGAGGAAGACACACAGACATACAGAGAGTGTGTGTGTGAGAGTGTGTGTGTCACGAGTACTGGTTTATTACAAGTCATTGTTTTAAATTTGAAGAAATTATTTTCTTCAAATTTATCAGCAAAGGTTAAACAACACGTTTACATCCCTGTGCTGCCCATGCCCGAAACCTATGACGCTTCGACCCGAGTCATTTCCGCCTGCCGCTAATTTACTTCTGGCTCTTTGAAATGTCATGGCAGTAATGTTTTCGTATGCCTCCATTTTCACAGTCCACACTGAGACTCAATAACTGAGAGGTTTTTTTTAACATGTTCAAAAAAGCGCCATTTTCTTTGACTGAGAACGCCATCTCAGTGTGGGCTGAAGACCAAAACGGAGAAAATAATGTGTTTTTAAACAAAATGTATTAGTGTGGACATGGCCTGAGTGTAAGAGATGTGTGAGAAATCAAATCTGGGCTGAGTTAGGATTGGGATGAAGACTGAAAGATCCCGGAAATATCAAAAGCAGGGGTCTTCCATGTTCTCGACAAATGGCTGTGGATTTTCACTCCAACCAAACAGGAGCTCCACTTGATTCCACTTCCAATGTCAGTTCACCTTGCTTTTCAATCAACGTTCAACTTTGAGTGCAATGGAAAGCCACATTAACCCTTTTTGTGAATAGGCATGAAAACCTCTGATGTTAAATATGAACATTCCCATGCTTGAATAACGACCATCTCAGGTTTACTGCTGTTATAGTCATAATCCAAAGGCTTTTTACAATATGACGGCATTTAATTAGACCCACCTGCTACAGAGCTAATGCCAGAATAAGAATTAAGTAAGAATCACTGTTAATGACCATTGAGCTGTCTAGCAACAACTGCTGAGCAAAGTATTCTCAGCAAAAAACTTTTAAGGAACGTGGAAATATGCGGCAAAACGCAGTTTCTCCTTGAATTCTGGCAGTTCAGGGTTGGATCCACAGTTTGGCTTGACTTTTCACCCGAGAGAAAACAGTGCTGGCTCTCAGAGGAGGCGGCCTGAAAGATCCTTTGTTTGAGAGGCAGACTCACATCTGGTAGAGAGTGGGCATGCTGGTTAGTGTGTGTGTGTGTGTGTGTGTAGCAGGTTGGCACAGGCTGCTCATACTGAAGCCAGCTTGGCAACACGCCATGCCATAGACTTTCGTGTGAAATATGAATGAAACTCATCCCTGGAGGTGGAGAGGATCTGGCAAAACTTCTGAGCAACCAAGGGTTAATTGTTGACTCTGAGGGCACATGGAGAGACAACACACTCCAAACACACACATTACACACACTAGACACACTTCTACGCTTCAAAAGAAATTGTAGCACTTGCTATTCTTCAGGGTTTTTTCGGCATTTTGGCTTTTTGATTCCGTTGGCTCTTTTGACTTGTGCCAGATTAAAAGCTTAGCATGAGTTGTGAAAAAAATCTTTTAAACTTTGTGTCACTCTTTTGAAAAGACACACACACACACACACACACACACACACACACACACACACACACACACACACACAGCAACTGATTTTGATAGTCCTATGAAAAACATTCTCCCACTAAGCAGGAAGTAGAAATCCGAATCTTGATCTTGTCCTTGACCTTTCCAATGCGTTATTTCACAGCCCTTTCCAATTCTCAAATCTGATTAACATGAAAGGTTTCGGCTAATCTTCTATGACATCCGCACAAACAATAGTTGTCACTAATTGCATTTGCTAATAAATACCAACCTCAACATATCCTTTAGCTAGCAAGTGATTGTAGCCCAATCTGTTGGACACTGGATTAGCCAGGTAACCTTGATCTAAAACAACCTGATAAGCAATCATTTTTAAATACAGCTGTAATTATTCATGTCTAAATGCTGCTTAACTTTTGCTTAATCATTAAAATTTGGATAACTAATTTATGACTGTAGGTCAATTGGGTTAATAGTTTTTAATCTATGGATCTCTGAATACAAAGCTTACTATGTAGCATCATTAACAGCATGAACTTCTTCAGCAGTTTGAGCTACAGGAGCTCGTCTGTTGGATCGGACCACACGGACCACCCTTAGCTCCTCATGTGCATCAAAGAGACTCGGCCGCCCACGACCCTGTCGCCGGTTCACCACTGTTCCTTCCTTCTAGCACTTTTGATAGATACTGACCACTGCAGACCAGGAACATCCCACAAGAGCTGCAGTTTTGGAGATGCTTTGACCCAGCCGTCTAGACGTCACAATTTGAGATTTTAACACAATTTCACTCAAATATTTAGGCTCACCCATTTTTCCTGCATCAACTTTGAGGACAAAATGTTCACTTGCTGCCTAATAAATATTTCCACCTACTAACAGGTGCCATGATGAAGATATCATCAGTCATAAAGTTATAGATGTATTTATCAAATCGAATTTAAGAGATTAATCCGCTTAAATCTGAGAGGTAGGTGGTAAATCAGTGGTTAAAATGTTGGATTTTTGACCAGAATGTTATGAGTTTAAATCCCAGCAACACCACATTGCCACTGCTGGGCCCCTGAGCAAGGCCCTTTACTCTCACCTGCATAGTGTATAAATGAGTTAATTCTAAATCGCCCTGGATGAAGGTGGCTGCAAAATACCAGAAATGAAAAATTTAGATTTGTAGTATCTTTCCAAACTGCCATTTCCTCTTTGAGATTAATAATAGTACAAAAAAGCAAATAAATTAAACGCTTACATTATTTATTTTTTTTAACCAACTGAAACAACCAATACACCAAACCAAACCAAATGGCACTTGATTTTAATTCCTCAATAAAATATTTCCATAACAGGCCATAATTGTAAACCTCAAGGCATCTGGAGAGAGCGAGCACAGCCCGGCTCGATAATTCTTCCAACCAACTTCCTTTAAAGTGACATGCAAGATATACGAGGAGTTTGTACGAGTGAATTGAGCACTTCAAGGTGCAGCCAGGACTATTCAGCTCCAGGACTATTCAGCTTCCAGTCTATTCACTGCAGGCCCACATATTTCATGGTCTACAGTAATACGGAGCAGGGAAATGAGTGCGGGAGATGAAAGGAACATACCTGTAGTAGAGGGTGGCTCTAGGTGTCCAGCTTTGCTGCCTAACCCCAGGTGGTTGCAGTGAAATGTCTTATTTTTTTCTCGTATGGTTATTTGGAAGTCTGTGCCAAGTGATTTTCAGCACAAGAGCACTGCTATTTGTAATGGCAAAAAGACACAAAATAAAGGAACCTGTCCAGGTGTATGGACTTTGCATTCTTTATGGTACTCACAGTATGTGGTGCTGAACATTGGAGCATTTTGCTATATTATTATTATTATTATTATTATTATTATTATTATTATTATTATTATTTTAATGTCTTGAGTCCAGATCTTTAGTGTAATAAAACCACTCTCAAAGCCCAAGAGTGCACCTACAAATTTTAGACCTCCTGATATATTACTATCCCACCCAGACAGATTTCCATTTTTTAAAGTTTCCTTGGGACCATTGTCTGCTCAGCGTTCTTGGAATTGCACCAAAATCCCGCTTTTGTCTCTTTGGGGCACTTCTGCTTGAAGCAAGGTCCTTAAGTTTATGTTGCTCTAGAGACACTATGTAACATCTGCATAACCAATCAGGTACAGAAAGCACTGGTAGCCCTTGATTATCATTAGCTCCTGTTGTTAATGGATTTATGCAGGTACCAGAAACCGTACACAGCTGAAAACAATTACACTTGTGAAGGCACCAGAAGCCATGCAGCTGTAAACTACTCAAAATTCGAGAAGGTACCAGAAAAAGACACAACTGAAAACTGACTTGAGAAGGTACCAGAAACCACACAGCTGGAAGCTACCGGATTTGAAACTGTACCTAATACTTTTTTCAATCTTAATCAAGTATCTTTAATCAAGTGGACTTGAAAAGACTTGAAACCACAAATGATTGTACTTGAGCAAGTACAAAAAAAAAAAAAAAAACCCTCTGGAAGCGACTGGATTTTAAGCAGGTACCAGAAACCACACCACTGAAACAAATACGTAGACTTGAGCAGGTCCAAGAATCCACACAACAGAAAACTACTCGATTGGAGCAATAAAAAGAAACTGCACAGTTGGAATCTACTGAAATTATGGAGATCCTCAAAGATTCCTTGTGAAGAACTTGTGCAGATTCCTATTCATCTGGAATCTTCTGAACTGGAAATAACTGGACAGATGGAATCAACTGAACTTGAACTATTGACCTGAGCAGGAAGCAGAAAAAACACAGCTGGAAACTACAGGATTTTCTGAGGAAAAAAACAGGTAAACTACTGGAATTGAACTGGTAACCTAAACCACATATCTGTAAATGGCTGGACATGAGAAGGTACCAGAAACTACTTAGTAGGAAAGTACTGGGCCTGAACCTACTTCATCTTCTTCTTCTTTTAGCTGCTCCCATTAGGGGGCACCACAGCAGATCATCCATCTCCATACCCCCTGTCCTCTACATATGCTTCTTTCAAATCAACAACCTGCATGTCTTCCTTCACCACATCCATAAACCTCCTCCTTGGTCTTCCTTTTTCCTCTTTCCTGGTGGCTCCATTCTCAGCATTCTCCTACCGATATACCCCATGTCCCTCCTCTGCACATGTCCGAACCATCTCAATCGGGCCGCTTTCTCTTTGTCCCCAAAACGTCATACTAGGCCTGAACCTACACTGCTGGAAATGGAGCAGGTCCAAGCAATAACACAGATGAAAAGTATCTGCACAGGTACCAGAACCCACACCAGTGGAAACTGCTTAAAAGTTTGTTTGAGTTCCATATTTTCTGGCGCCAAAAGTTCTGACACTTTGTGGTGCAGAAAATGGCTCCTCCGATCAACGAGTGCATCGCTCAACGTATGTATTTTTATTAGAGAGGCTGACACGTCCCACTGGGTCTAGATGCATGAGGTGGAAAGAAATTTGATCAAAAGTTGTGTGTTTTGTGAAACCCGCAGTCTCTGATGGCTAGAAGGCAGAATAAAGTATCATGGAGAGCAAGATGACAAATCCTCTTTAACTTCGAGAGAAGGGGAAGAAAACAGACTGACATCCAATACGTCAGCAAGATTCAAAGACTGATGGAGCGTGTGCTGTAATGGCATTATCAGTCAGGAGAAAAAAACGAGAGCCTGAGAAGAAGAGAAAAAGCAGATTAAGAAGCTTCCATAGACGTGGCCGTATTAATGTTCAACAAAAAGTCTGTAATAAAGAGGAAGCTGGGGCTGGAAGGTGTGCGTCGTCGGCGAGATGAAATATTTACCCAAGCCGACAATGTGTTTGCTTGCCGTCACCGCTGATCTCCAGTCATGTTTTATTCATGGAGACGTTTGTAAAAAAGAAGCCATTAGACGCAGATACCCAATTATGATCGCAGCACTATATCTGGGAAGATACGTGTGGGTGGACTGCGAGAGACGTATTAGCAAACGTGCACAGTCCAAGCAAGGTAAAGACATCAAACCCGGTGTGAACTTTCATCTCAGCCTCTTTGATCTCCCTGACCAACGGTGACGAATCAATGGCGCTCCGGCTAACAGGTCTGCTATGACGCTAATGCCTTACACCTTCCCATTTCCCCGTCGCCCGTTCTCTCGCACAATCTAATGGCGTCTCCATTGATTAAATCAACACGACCGCACGTTAGTCTTAAGGTGAGCTCCTTTCCTCCATGGCGTCACCGTTTGCTCTCCATCAGGCCGCGTCGAGCCGATTAGCATCGATCCAACCCGCCATCCGCGCCTAACTGCTGAGGGTTTAATATCCTCGCGAGCGTATTAGCAGCAGACGATTGCATCTCCCCTAAAATGATTACGCTTCAAATCGAATCTTTTACATGGATATATTCCTGCTTTAATTTTTCAACTGTCTTCTCCTCTCATTCTTTACACATCCTCTTCTCGTCTCGTGGCCCGTGGTGGTATTTCGTGAATGATAATGGAATTTACTGAGCTGCACTGGGATGGAATAGTCATAATGTTCATTGTGTGTGTGTTTGTGTGTGTGTGTGTGTGTGTGGGTGTGTGTTTGTTTAAACCTTAGTGGGGACCAAAAGGTCCCCATAATGATGGGAATAGCTGACATTGTGGGGACTAGAACAAACCTGAAGGTTTTGCACATGTGTGTGTGTGTGTGTGTGTGTGTGTGTGTGTGTGTGTGTGAAATGGATAAGATTAACTGAAGATAACAAAGACAGATTCCCAAGATGTGGAACATTAAAGATATCAGAAATCTGCTCACTGGAACCGCAAAGGAAAGATATTGGAATTACATGACAAGTTCTCTCTCTCTCTCTCTCTCTCTCTCTCTCTCTCTCTCTCTCTCTCTCTCTCGTTCTCTCTCGCTCTCTCTGTCTTTCTCTTTATTTCTCTATTTATGTTTTTACAAGCAGATAGACACAAATACCAACACATATTTCTTTCTTTCTTTCTTTCTTTCTTTCTTTCTTTCTTTCTTTCTTTCTTTCTTTCTTTCTTTCTTTCTTTTTTCTCTATCCTTTCTCTGTTTCACGCTTTCACAGAGAGACACACACACACACACACACACACACAACAACAATACTATCTCTCTCACGCTTTGACAGACAGACAAACAGACAGACACACACATACACACACACACACACACACACACACACACACACACACACACACACACACACTTTTACACATACATGTCTCTCTCACAGTAGAAAGATACACACACACACACACACACACACACACTCTCTTCTCATGCCTGACAGACAGACATACAGACAAACACAGATACACACACACAAACACAGACACACACACTCTCCATATCTGTTCACACTTGACAGACACACACACACAAAATTTTTAAATCATGTCTTTCTCTCTCCAATACTTGACAGACAGACGGACAGACAGACAGACAGACACACACACACACACACACACACACACACACACACACACACACACACACAACAACACTTTCTCTCGCTCTCTATCTCGTATTCTCTCTTCCTGAGGCATGTGTGAAGCAGATAGTACACGTGTATCTGAATCTGTCAGGGCCCCGGGCCAGAAACTAAGCATGTCCATAGAGAGCTTTTAAAAGCAGCCTGACTGAATGTGCCTCTCTCGCTCTCTCTCTCTCTCTCTCTCTCTCTCTTCTCTCTCTCATTTCATCGTCTTTTCTCTCCATCATTTTCTGGATGTGGTACAAACTTGGGAAGTTTGACTTCATAATGTTTGACATTTTCTCGCTTAATACTTAGCCCTTTTTTTCACTGACAGTGTGCACATGCTATGCTCTGTGTGTGTGTGTGTGTGTGTGTGTGTGTGTGTGTGTGTGTGTGTGTGTGTGTGTTTTGAATGCAATTGGCAACATGTAATTTTGAAATGTTTTTATTTTAAGATAATTAACACAGTGATGAATAGCTTTTAAAGCCCTTTTAGCTAAGAAAAGCGCAGGACTTGTGTCTTGCCCACGTCATGTGGAGGGTTAAAAGCTGCCCCCTATTTATATTTTTATCTGTCTATAATCCATACTACCTTTAAATGAAGATAATAACATTGATGAAGGATCTCTAAAGAGCGCAAAGAAACAACTAGCAATGCAGCAAAGTTAGTTTAGGGTGCAATTTTCAAGACAGACAGACAGACAGAGAGACAGACAGACAGACAGAGAGACAGACAGACAGACAGAGAGACAGATAGATAGAACTTTTTTGTCATTGCATAGTACAGATAGACAGCAACAAAATGCAGTTTAGCATCTACCAAATGTGCAAATTGACAAGTGCAGACAAATATGTAAGCATATGTAGATCATGTAAATATGTATATATGTACAATGAATAAATATAAAGGCTAGAGCAGTAAAGAGAGGTGTAGAGATGATGGTGAGGAGCTTGTTATCTGTATTTAATATATAATTGCTGATATGTATATGTATATAAATATGTATCTGGTTAAAGAAAATAAGAATATATATATATATATATATATATATATATATAGAATCTATATTTGAAATAATAGTATTTAAAATAGAGGTATATGCATAGTAACATTAATCAGCTTGGGAAGGTGGTAGATTAATGGTTATGGCACTGAACATTGGCTCAGAAGGTTATGAGAACTTCAAATCCCAACCTCACCAACTGCTACTCCTGGGCCCCTGAGCAAGGCCCTTAAACCCATACCTGCTAAGTTCGATGAATAACATAAATGTAAATCACTCTAAATCAGGGCGTCTACCAAAGCCGTAAATGTAAAGTAGCTAAAAATACAATATGGATGGACAGAAGTTTGTAGACACCTAACTGTGAGATTAGTATGTGTTCTTTTGAACATCCCGTTTCACATTGAGCCTACATTTTCTGGTTAATCTTCACTCTTCTGGGAAGATGGTCTACTAGATTTTGAGGAGATTTGTGCTGACTCATCCAAAAAGGTGATCAATAGCCCTATAGTAGGAGATCTTCCACCAACCTTCCCACGTAAAAAGGTATCTTCATGGTCATGCTGGAACAGGTTTGAGTCTCCTAGTTCAAGCAATGGGAAAATGTCCTGCTCCTGTATACAGAGACGTCCTATAAAATTGTCTACCTCCAACAGTTTGTAGAAGAACTACATATGGCTGGAACAGTTTGGCGTCTACTAGAAACTAATTATTACTAATTCTGGAAACTAGCTTTCAATTTATTGTGCAATAAACTAGCTGTTAAATGTAGCAGGTGCTTCTTTGCAGCAGCTTGTAGCCTAATTATCTACTATCTACTGTAGAAAATTGGGCTCTAGCTTAGGTCTGTTGAATTATACGGAGCTGGTAATATCACAATATCTAAACTATAAACAGATATAATGCAAAGCTTCTCCTACAATGAATTTTCAAACAAAAGTGAATCTATTAGCTTTATTTATTTTTATTGTACCTAGCATAAGGATGTAGCTTCCGTTCAGGTTACTGCAGTAGATCATGAAGGAGTTTTCTTATGCTATACATGTTCTGATATCTCCTCATTTTAATCTTGTTTTGCAAAATTCACCTTTTTAAATGAAACCTGTTACTAAGTCGAATCCCCCAAAATTGTTGAATTTTTCAATTCCTGATCAGCAGAATTTTATTGCTGGAACCAAATCGCAAAGGAACAAATGTGCAAATGGACAAAGGATTCTGGTGAAGACTTTCTGCATGTACTGATCAGGTGAAGTTGTGGGTTCGACAGAGGTTTTCCTTACAGTACTTACACTGGGTAAGTAGCTGCGAGACCACATTCTGCATTATTCAACAGTACAGAAGAGCATGGGTTCATAAGTGCATATAGAATTCCCTTGCTCACTGGGGTCTCAACACACACACACACACACACACACACACACACACACACACACACACACACATACACACACACACACGCACACACACACAAACATGCTTTCTACTAGCTTTTGAATTTTATCCAAAAACTAAATATACACTGCATTTCACTATAAATGCAATCGATCAACCAATACACATTTGATGACTGAATTCAATATCGTTATTAAGTCACTGAACCATGAAGCCTCCATTTTAGCATCATCTAAATTCATTCATTTTGCCGTCAAATGTTCAAACCTCTTACTTGAATCTGATGCTTGTACTGGCAGGTCATCTTTGAACATTCAATAACAAATGTAGTCTACATTTTCTCTTATAATGCCATCTACTCCAATAACCTGAACCTGAAGAGAACCTTCTATACATGTTTTGGTGGGGAGCTTGTTATCTTTATATATTATTACTGTTTTATATGGTACTGTTTATACTATATTTATTACATATAGTCTAGAATATATAAGTACATTCAGCATTAAGTAGATATTACATTTAGTCCCCATTTGCCTTTAAAATAACCTTCACCATTCTGGAAATTTCCTAGATAGATAGATAGATAGATAGATAGAGAGAGAGAGAGAGAGAGAGATAGATAGAGAGAGAGAGAGAGAGAGAGAGAGAGAGAGACAGACAGACAGACAGACAGACAGATAGATCTCTCTCTCTCTCTCTCTCACACACACACACACACACACACACACACACACACACACACACAGATGTATCCTGCTTCTGAATTTATTCCCCCCCACACACACACTCAGATGTAATGGATGCCTCCCATGTCGAGTCCAGCTGAGCTTCGGACTGCACGGATACTGAAACCGTACAAGTAAATTGCCCTGTTATACACACTTGTGTGTGTGTGTGTGTGTGTGTGTGTGTGTGTGTGTGTGTGTGTGTGTGTTATTTTCCCTGCTGGAGGTTTGCTGGCCCTTAAACGGTCTCCTAACCCGTTTCCATAGTTACCATGGTCCGGCTCTGTAGCCGTCCGAACGTTACCCAACTATAGCCACGGCATTTAGAGCCAGAGCCGCATTATCCTTTCATACACATGGAGAAAGAGAGAGAGAGAGAGAGAGAGAGAGAGAGATTGAGTGTAAAAAGTGAGAGATCTTTTGCTCTCACTAGTTTCTTTCTCATTTGGGGATTTTGAAGGATTTGGCTCTGTTTAAGCCTGTTTCAAATCCTGTGGCTAGTGTGTTTTTATACCACACACACACACACACACACACACACACACACACACACACACACACACACACTTCTGAATTCGTTTGTTCATCTGAAGTGTATAAAACTGAACCATTTGTATAAAACCAAATGGGGCAGAGCAGCTGGGAACTTGGTGCTAAGGTATCTAGCTATCTAGTCTTTCAAATGTTATTGAGAAACAGATCGTGGTCGACACGGTAACGTTATATTTGACAGGATCGGGCGAGAGGATGATACACTTAGAGAATGAAGCCTACCTGATAATTCCAGAAACCTGTGAGAAATCATTTGCTGGAAGGCAGATTCCTGCATATTCATGCATGTTAGCATCTCTATTTCTTTCATTCATTCTCTCTCTCTTTCTCTCTCTCTCTCTCTCTCTCTCTATCTCTCTCTCTCTCTTCTCTCTCTCTCCCTCGCATGCACTTTCTTTCCAAGTCTTTTGAAATGTATATATTTCTCCTGTGCCTTTTTGTCTCTGTCTGTCTGTCTGTCTGTCTGTCTGTCTGTCTGTCTAACTGTCTGTTTGTCCCAATGCACGTGAGGAGCGAAAGCTGGTCCGTGTGGTCCGATCCAACAGACGAGCTCCTGTATCTCAAACCGCTGAAGAAGTTCATGTTGTTGATGCGCGACAGGTCAGAACTGTTTTAGCAGCAAAAGGGGACCAACACAATATTAGGCAGGTGGTCATAATGTTATAAATGATCAGTGTGCATTGCAGTAATGCATAAAAAAAACTTCCAGCACTCATCACGAGTTCCAGAAGGAATTACAGATGAGTACTGAGGTAACAGTGTACATGGCGTTCGTTTTTAATGTGGCCAACATCTCTATAGAGAATCACAGACATGCGTATTTAAAGTGAAAGCATTTAAGAAACAGCAGATCATTCAGCCTGTAAATGTCTCAGAGGATGACGAGCAAAAACACTGACATGGCCGATCCGGATGCTAATAAAGTCACAGAGGAGCTCCGACAAAATCAGAATCAGAATTCCTTCTGGGTAGGGCTTAGGAATAAAAATATTTATAAGACGTTATGATGATGGACTGCCTGCCTGGTGGTCTCTCTCTCTCTCTCTCTCTCTCTCTCTCTCTCTGTGTGGCTGAGTTACCTGTTCAAAGAGCACTTTATCACCTTCTATTCCTTTATATGTTCTTCTTGGTGAGGCTTACAGTAATTATCGTGAAGGCTAAAGTGCTTCCTGTCAAATGTTCTCTCCTCTCTCTCTTTCTTTCTCTCTCTTTCTCCTTCGCTCTTTCTCTCTCTCTCTCTGTTCTTAACTGTTCCCTCAAGAGTTCGATAAAGAGGTCAGGGATAATGTGCAGTGCTTCTGTTCACTTACTGTCTGTAGCACACATCTGCAAAAAAAAAGAAGCTTCCTGACTGCAGTCTCCTGCAAATGAGTTCGTCCAGTAATGAAATGCATCCATGTTAAAATCTTCACACACACACACACACACACACACACACACACACACACACACACCACAAATGGCCTCAAACCATCTTGGGTTCGGAACACTGTTCTGTACATGTCTTACAAAAGGCATGAAAGAACATCAAAGAGATCAAGGTGGTAATCCTGAAGCTAAATGACTCAGGCTACATCTGGAGTAATCCGGATAAATTTGAAAACGCTGTTTTTTTTTTTCATCTGAAAATGCTTCACGTCCACACTATAATTTATAATCATTTCATTTTTAAAAGTCGCTCATCCGCATTGAAACGTCTGAAAACGCCTATGTCCCTTTACTGCGCATGAGCAAAACGTTAGACGATTCGCCTTTCGCCATTTCCGCCTGCTGTCTATTTACTCGCCAGCTCTTTGAATCGTCGCTAAATTGGTTTGCGTCATGTGACTAAAAACGCGTGATCGCTTTCGAAAGCCTCTGTTTTTAAAGTCCAGAACGCGATAACGCAAAAACTGCGTTTTCAAATGTCCTGTATCCGCTTTCAGAGAGCGTTTTCAAAAAGCAACATTTTTTTTTTTTAATTATAGAGAAAAATATGCATTTCAAATAAAAATGTATCCTAAATGTTATGTTTATACTAATCCATACTCGACCCGCATGATTTCTGCCTGCCATTTATTTACTTTCCGGCTCTTTGAAACTTTGCTTAATTGGTCAAGTGACTGCATCAGATGACTCCATTTTCACACTCCACAACGGCGTATTCAAAATGATCCACTTTAGAGAACGTTAAAAAAAAAAAACACTATGTTTTTGTTGATTAAAAAACTCCGTCTCAGTATGGATGTAAGGCCAAAATGGAGAGAACAATATGCAAATGAAAACCTTAGGGTGGGGGGGGTGTTATTATTATTTTTTTTTATAAAAAATAATATATATTTTTTTATAAAAGTGATATTTTTGTCTTACTCAAGAAAGAGTATAAAAAGGAATGTTGAGGCAGACACTTTTTTCCAGCTGCTCTGATATAAGTAATAATTCATGATTCTACACCATTAGATGCAGCTATAAATGGATAAAAAGTACAACTTCCTTCAAAGCTCTAATCACTGGGAAATTGTTTGCAGAAAATAGCACAATAATGTTTGCTTGCTGTAACTCTACTTTATCACGCCATCTTATCGTTGAGTATTTTCCCATGACCATGCTACCAAGTGTTTTTTTTTTCTTGCATAATTACTCTCTTTTTACTCTTTATCTATTAATCCCCAATTCTTTCTCAATTTAGACTGACTCTTTGTCTTGTTCACTTCCTGACCCTTTCACCCTCTCGCCCTCGTTTTCCCTCAGAGAGACGCGATTTATCCGGACACTGGCCATGCCAGACGCGGTGGTCAGTCTGAATTATAGATGGTCTCACACTTCGGGGCAAAATCAGTGGCACAAACAATTCCCTCAAACTCTTATTTCTCCCCCTAGGCCCACACACACACACACACACACACACACACACACACACACACACACACACACACACAAACCTACACAAAGTAATATGGCGGCTAAGGCATTAATTCCCATTGAAATAATTTATTAGTAAACAGAAACTCAATATGTATTAAAGATGCAGTGCTCGTCCTCCAGCTCAGCGCTAATGCTGATGTATAGAAAACAGATTTCAAGAGCGGTTTATGAGGCTTTATCGCTTTCTTCTCCAATAAAGTCCCTGTTCTCACATCGTGTCGATAGTACTGTGAATCCGAATCATATCGATGTGTAAAGCCTCCTACGGTAGACGGTGAGCTGCTAATTTGGAGAGAAAAGCATAAGTGTGTGGTGGTCACACGTCACATTTTTCTCAGAATCACTTCCTATAGTAGCAACGTATTTGATAGGAATCAGCTTTTTTTTTTTATTACAGAGTTTATCCCGGAAATATGCACCACATTCATCTGAAAAGTGTCGTCTCGCTTTCTTTATTACACACAGGACAGTTTTTGACCAATACTTTATGCATTTTAAACATATTTCACCTCAGGAAAGATTGGGGTGGAAAAGTAATCCTGGTCTGAAACGCTAAATTGCTATCAGCTCCATAGTGTACAATAAACTGTCACATATTGTCTTGAAGGCAACCACCAACACAAAAGCTTTTGGACACCTGACTATAAATTTGATATGTGCTTTTTGAACATCCCATTCCACATGTAGTCTCCAATTGGCTCTTTGAATAACCTCCACTATTCTGGAAAGATGTTCCACTTAATTTTGTGGTGATTTGTGCTCCTTCAGCCATAGATACATTGGGACGCTGCCAGGATGTACGCATCTCATTACAGTACAAAACCCCATACTGGGCACCATTCTTTAAGACCTCAAATTACAATAATTAATAGGTTATGGGGTCATCAGAACGCATCTCCATTGCAAGTCAGGGAAATACCTGTACCTGTCAAAGTACAAGCTGTCAATCATCTGAGATCGATAAGAGATTAAACTGCTTTTCTTTCATATTAGGGTATTTATAAGAGATATCTCATGAAGCATACTTAAATTTCTAACATAAAAATGGTTTCCAGGATTTATTTACTTCACACCAACTTGAAATTATGTGAACTTTGATCTAAGAATTCATTGCAGACAAGGGCCAAAAGTTTATAGTGAGAAAAACGAAGAAGGTGGACCTGTGTTCTTTTAGGCTAATTAAAAAAGCAATAGCTGGTTCTTCTTCTTCTTCTTCTTCATCGCCTTCATATTGTTATTATTATCACCACTGAATTTTGCCTCTCATTTTTTAAAAGAAGTTTCTGGTGAAATTCTATTTTTTCCACTTATCTGTCAGTTAGAAATGTTTTGTGGGCATCTCTAAACACATGCTTCCATTCTTCTGCCATTGCATTTTTTTTCCACAGAAGAGAGACAGACTCTGAGGAAAGTGTTAACCTCTTCATACACCCACATCCGGACCCTGGAGACCTGGGCCGGTGATGTTCTCTTGGGCTGTTGAGCCATCGCCACTGATAAATAAAGACCATTTCGAAGATTTCTTGAAAGGAAGAAACTGCTCATTTGTGTGGGCATGTTTGCACTTGTGTGCATTCATGGATGTAAATGCATTGTGTGTGTGTGTGTGTGTGTGTGTGTGTGTGTGTGTGTGTGTGTGTGTGTGTGGGTGTATTATTACACTTGGCTTAAATAAATTATCTCAGTGAATTGAAAATGTCAGGTTTAATAAAAAAACTAAGGACTTAAAAAATATATATTTATATAAAATGATGAAGGTTCATGAGGTTTAGATATTTTTAGAGCCATTGTTTTTAAAACGGAATCCAGGAACGACTGGATTCTAGTTTAGAACCCTTCAAGGTGTTATGGTTCCTGTTTCAATTCTGCATTTAGGATGTTCTCCGTGTGTCTTTGTAGGCTTCTTTCAAGTTTTTTTTCTGTTTCCAATCTCCCAAAAACATACTGGTAAGTTGACTGATCTATTTGTCCCATCCAGTATCTGATAAATCTTTTTCTACGAAACCTCCTTACATCCATCACCATGTATATTCCACCTAGTGAACATAAAAGCTATAGCAGTTCAATAGTAATAGAAAAAAACAGATTCCATTGTATTCACACTTCACACCAAATGATCCAGGGATGAATTCCAGATCCAACAGGCTTCATAGTTCCTGAATCAATCCTCCATTTAGGTTCCTGCCTACATGTTCTTCCTGTGTCCAAGTGGGCTTATTCCCAGAGCAAGCACCATATCTTGGTCAGGGTTGGGGTGGATCTGGAGTCCATCCCAGGAACATTTGGTCTGAAGTGGATTGGAGACTGGAGAACCTGAACAAAGCCCGTATGAACACAGGAAGAATGTGTAGGGAAACTGAAAGCTTACTGCAATAATCAATACAATGTACATTAATATAATACCAAGTGCAATATTATACAATATATACAATATTATACAATCCTACCATGTGCAATTTCATATGATGTGGAATATGTTCTTAGCTCCATAGCGCCTTTTTGTACCTTCAAATGCATTTGCCTGTAAGCTAAAAACCCAAAGAATCCATGTGTTTTGAGAAAAGCTACCAACAGAATATCACTACACACTTTTGACCCATGAGCCTAATTCATCTGAAAAATGTTGTCTCGCTTTCTTAATTACCCAGAGGACAGCGTTCGATCAATACAATATACATACTTAGCATATTTTACCTCAAGAAAGTTTGAGCTGGAAAAAAGTAAGTTTGAAATGGAAATGGATCGATTTCAGATCCTTGGAGGGATTTAAACTGGAACTCATTTTAGTGAGCTAAAACCCCAATAAGTCCATGTGTTTTGTCTGAAAAAAGTTGTCTACCAACAACCAGAATATCGCTACACACCTTTGACCCTAATATTTGTACAATGAATATAACTAATGTTAAAAATAAATGAACCTACACTGTAGAGAAGAAGTACTTGTGAATAATTTGTTTGGGAAAAAAAAAGTTTGAGAAGCCCTGGATTTCCAGTTCAAAAGATTGGCATCAGGAGAAAGCTGAGAATTTAGAAAGAGACTGTAGAAAGCGTGTAGAAGATCTGGGGCAAAATGCCTCCAAAACAATACAACAGCCCACAAATGAAGTCAGTAAACTAGGGCAGAGTGATTTCACACAGCTCCTGGTCTGTTCAGGCTCCTCGTTCCTCGTCTAGTTAACACTTCACTCGTGCTGCCTTTGTTTCAGCTGCACATATTAAACGGAGAGGATGCTTTTGTTTCTCATTGTTCTTCCTCAGGCTCCAGTCTGCCAACACACACTTTATTTGCCACAACCTGTTTTCCTTTTGTTTGTCCTTCGACTTGTATCCTATTCTTCGCCTCTTTTTTTTCTGGATAACAAATGAGAAACACTAACACACACACACACACACACACACACACACACACACACACTTACACAATGCTGGCACAGTTGTGTGTAATTAAGCCATGCTTTGTCTAAGGCAAAGGTTCACCACAAGACCAGATCGGCTCTTTTTGTCTCGCTTTGTTGAGTTCAGCCATTCAGTTAAGGAGAAAACTAAAAAGACAAAAGAGGTTTTCAGTGGCTTGGAGTCTCGATACACACACACACACACACACACACACACACACACACACACACACACTTTCCTCATTGGAGAATGAGCAGTGGGGGGTGACACAAGGAGGTCAGTTGGCCAAAAAAAACACAGTTCATTTAGTCTCATTTGCTAATTCCTATGCAAGTCATGACAAAATATCTACACACTGTTTACTTCACGAAATTAAATCCATACAGGAGGAAAAGAGGCCTAATTTTTACAGATTAAAAATGGTCTAATGTTGCACAGGTTTATTTAAAATGTATTTCGTTAGCATGTTTCCAAAAACTAACATTTCAATCTTTAAACAATTTTTTCAGATTTTCATTATTTTTCACAATAAAATCTACGCACAATACCTCCATATGCAATTTCACGCATCTAGAAAATTGCAATTGCTTATAAATATAAAATCTTTTTTAAGAGAATCAGATTTGAAAATCCTGTGCAATTTGTTCTCTAATTTTAGGAAACATGACATGCTGTGATGGAGATCGGGTGGTAGCTTACAGCCTTCCTCGAGGAGTCGAAACGTAATGTAAAATGCAAAAGTTTCTGGCTAAATTATAAGAGAAAATGTGAAATGAAACTTTGGACTTAAAAACATTGCAATGAGTAACATGTCCGACTTTCTCACTGCAATAACCGGCATTTGATCAAGGATGGGTTCCCACCTCATACCCAGTGTTCCAGGTTTAGGCTCTGGAGCTGTGACATCCCTGTCCCAGAATTAAACAGCAGTTGTACCAGCTTCCTTCTTCCTCCTTGCCTGCTTATCTTGTCCCAGTCTGAAATAATATTTTAAAACACACATCAAAATGATTTAAAACTTATTTACTCAGATGGTAGGTGTAGCCTGAACTTCAAATGTGTTTTGTAGTTGTATAATAATATAATAACTGTCTTAATTTGGACAAAAGTTTGTGGAAACCTGACCATTACATTCATAGGTGCTGTTTGAAGACTTAATGCTGTGAGAACAATCTTCACTCTTCTAAATTCTGGGGTATGGCTGTGGGGATTTTAATCATTCAGCTTCAAGAGCTTTAGTAACATCAGGCAATGATGGCAGGTCAGGAGGCTCCTGTTAGAGTTTATGTTTGGAGATCCATACACGAGTTCTTCCGGTCAAAACTTAACGCCTTAATGGAGCATCATCATCTATCAACTTTATTTAAGGAAGAACCACATTTGGGTTTGAGGCTCAAGTGTCCATAAATGTTTGAATCCAGTTCATTCCAAGAGCATTTTTATCCTCTCTTTAGGTTTTGGAAACAGGCTGGGATCTGTCCCAAATCAGTGTGCCCTAGTTTATATGTTCCCATATTTGAGAACGTGTACCAGTCTGATGCACTTGGCCAACCTGAGTAGTAAATCACAGATGGTGGAAAATCGTTTTATTATTATTTTTTTAAATCATTGTAAAAAATGGTATGACTGAGATTGTACCAAAGCGCTAAACTGGGTGTCATGATCTATTATTGTAATTATTTATATAACTAAATTACCAAAACTCAGAGACAAGACATGTTTTAACCAACTGTGCACTGTATGCTTTCAATGCTAACTGCATACAGCATCTGTTACAATAGCATGACTTCGTAGTAGATGAGTCTGAACTGGCCTTCCTGCAGTCATAACTTCTCACTATTTGAAAACATTTGGTGCATAATGAAATGAAAAACACAACAAAGGATACCCAGAACTGTTGAGCAGCTAGAATCCTGTATTAGACAAATGTGGGGCAACATTGTGCTCCCAAAACCCCAAAATCTGATCAGTTTCCAGATGTATACAGACAGAACACGTGAAGATAAACAGTGATAAACATTAACCTGTCCCAACCCTGTTTTTGACACCTGTTGCAGCCTTAAAATGATATATATATTAAAATGGCTTTTAATTTAAACATTTAATGTCTTTGTTATGTTTTTGTTAATAGAATATGTATTTCCAAGATTTGCAAATTGTTGCATTATGTTTTTATTTACATTATCAGTTCCTGACTTTACTAAAACCCTTGTAGCTGAAGGAGACTAAATCTCCACAAGCACACAGTTTGGATACTCGCTCTCTGTTAACAAGAAAGTTCTTTATTTATCTACAGTAAGCTTACAGACGATCTCCTTCAAAATAGTCCCCTGGCACAGTAATACAAAACTCCAAGAGTTCCTTCCGCTTCTGGAACATGTTCTGGAGGTCTTCTTTTGGAAGCGTGTCAAGATCTCTGCAATGGCATCAAAAACGGTGACTTTTGAGCTGCATATTCATCTCCAGGAAGAGGGTGAAGTATGCAGGAACCAAATCTGCTGAGTAGGGTGGGTGCGGAAGTGAAATCCTCTGGATAGTTCTCTGACGATCATCATGCACAAGTTGTTGAAAAGTTTTGACATTTTCTGGGGTTGAGCTCTTTGTAGGTCTTCCTGATCTCTCATCGCCTTCCAGCGATGTTCTTCCGCTCTTGAAGACACACCTCTAACGACATTTTGCAGCGTTGCCCTATGTCAAACGTATATCATGTGGGAGATTTGCCCAGTTTTACTCAGAATTCCACATTTGCTCTGTGTATTAACTTGCTGTCCGTACAGAAATCGCAGATGGTAACGCACGTGGGTCAGAATAGCACCAATTAGCATTATTAGGCTCAGAACTTTTTTGCTACCGCCTCAAATGTTCATATTTGTGGATGAACTATTGATGTAGTAATATTGAAACTTGATTTATTTATTGTATTCAGGAATAGTGTATTAGTAGAAATATTTCTCCATAGACCTTGAGTGCTGTTGCAGGAAGCAAAGGTGAAAACATTCCAGTGCTGATGACGGTCTTGGACTGAAAAAAAAAAAAAAAAAAACAGCCCATAAATGCAGCCATTCTCTGAAAAGGCACAGAATGTACAGCCTTCACTGTGTGTGTGTGTGTGTGTGTGTGTGTGTGTGTGTGTGTGTGTGTGTGTGAGCTGTGACACAGTTGTCAGGGAACGTGAGAGAGGGTGGCAAAGCTGCTTGCAGCATCGCTGGAGGAGCACTGAACAACATGTCATTTTGTCTTTACATTTATTCCCTCGCTCTTTCATTTCTCCCCTGTTCTCTTTGCCCCTGTGTGACGGTTAGGCAGGAAATTCTCAGAAAAGCAACAGCTGCTGAAAGGCCCGGACACTCGGCATGCGTGGGAGACAGAAAACAAATAATAGCCCTAAGGTAATCATTATCTTCATGCACTCTAGCATCATCCTCATCATCTTCATCATCATTATCACTGTCACCCTTATCACCATCTTCGTCATTATTGAAATGACTGGAGAAGCTGCATTCGACACGTTTGGGGTCTTGTATGCTTTCAGTAAGACCGTGTTCTCCTGCATGTACATTTTCTTGTGTTTCTGCAGTCTTTCTGCTCAACCAGGACCAGCCAGGAATGACTCATTCGGAAGGAATTTGGCTCTGAAGTTGCTTATACTGACATGGACATGGACTAACATCGGAAAATGTAAAATAATAAAAGTTTAGCATTTTGGATACTGACACTGTTCTGGTTTAGGTCTAGATTTATGACTTACCTGGTTAGGCAGGCTTGACACATCCTTGAGAAATGGTACAGCATTGAAACTTCTGCTGTTGATGCTTTCTTTACTTTATTCATATGCATTTGCTCAAGTTAGTTGATAATTTAATGGACGGTTTTCTAGGGGTCGCAGCCAACTGGCTTTCTTTTAGCAGTATTGTTCCAAAACACTGACAATTATATTGTATTCAGTCCAAGTGGTGCATTTGATGGATTTGTTGCATATCTCTTTAACTATCCAAATCACAAGTTAATAAATATTGTACCTCAGAGTTCTGCAACCCCCTGCTTTGATATTGTTAATATTTTAAGGTCTATACTCCCAAGATAATTACCTCATCTTACTCCTACTATCCTGAACTTCCCAAGCCTCTACTCCTATTCAGATCCTACATCTAACCTTCTGGTGTCCATATACTGGTGCTCTTATGTAAGATCCTACTTTAGTGGTGGGTTCCATCTTGTTTCTGCAGCTCCCACTCAAATCTCAATAGCCTCATCTTCCTGTGCAGATTCTGTGCAGCTCTTCTGACCCTGAACTCAACAAACCTTTACTCCAATCAGAAGCCTGCAACCCCCTGCCATACACCTAACATCCTGAAATCGCCAAGCATGTGTTTCTATCCAGATCCTACTTCTAAACTTTAGGTGTCCACATATTGGTGCTCCGGATAAGATCCATCTTTAACAGTTGTTTTGCATCCTTTTATTGCAAAAGTCTATAGCTTCATCTTTCTTTGCAGATCTTGTTCAGATAGTCTCACCCTGGAATCTATAAGCATTTTACCTCAATAAGATCTTACATCTGTTGCCTGCAACCCCCTGCTCCTATCCCTATAATAATCCCACCATCCTGATGTCTACAAGCCTCTGCTCTAATATTGATTATATTTTGAAGGTCTACACTTCCATGCTCATCTTACTCCAACCATCATGAAGTCTCCAAACCCCTGCTTCTTTCTAGATCCACGTGTCCACAAGTGGTTGCTTAAAAAAATAATCACTTCTTGATGGTCCAAAATAACCTGTTAACATCTAGATCCTATACCACCCAATAAAAGGACTATACGCTCTTCTTCTTGAACAGATCCAATACTCCAATAAAAATTCCACTTTTGAGAACCTTCTGAGTCCTCCTCCTTCTATACTAATGTCTATATTGCTTTAATCAATATCCTACTTATGAGGTCTACAACACTTGAGCCTATCTGGATACTAGTCCTACCATCCTAAGATCTCCAAGTCCTCACCTCTGTCCAGCATGTTTAATAAAATATTTAAATGGAATTTTTGCCATTGACTTTTTGATTTAGATTTGAAGGAATCGATTAAAATTAATGAAGGAAATTCAAAGACAGAGACGTCTTATAGAAAATAATCTATGGTTACTGTGTGATCGTGCAGCGAGACAATCGCTGCTGTGGTCCTGCAATGTGATGATGGTGGTGCACCAAAAAAAGAAGAAAGACACGGGACATTGAGAATGCAAATGCATGTAAAACATTTGCTGCTGCGCCTTTCGAAGATATGGCCCAAAAAATTCAATTTGCACAATTTCTCAATTAACTAAATGCTTTTTTTTTTTTGTTTTTAGTACTGGACCTATGAATCTATCTTACAAAACATACATTAACCTGTATAAATATAATTTCTTAACTCCACTCAAGTGGGTGTGGCTTCCAAATCCTCAGGACTAGCGCTATTATTCCCAGATCAAACCGAACGGAAACTGAATCTCCCATGCACACCAGTGCACATGAACTTCCATGTTTATGCATTAGCACTTGCAAAAAAAAACTGCATCTCCCAGTGCTTGTTAATGACAAAAAAGTAATCTGAGAAATAAATATATTGTTGCTGAGAATAAACATATAAAAAAAATATCTATTTTTCAAGCTGCGTTACTCAAACCCGATGAATTCGAGTCACACTGGGCAGATCTCCATGCAGACCCAGGAAGCCAAAAATAACACGCCGACACACACACACACACACACACACACACACACACACACACACACACCTCACTCGCTCATATGCAAAACACACCAACACGTTGCACTAAATGCAAGTTAGCCAATGACAACATATACAGTGTGAATTCACTCCACACAAACCCTGCATTAAGTGTAACCCTCCCTGTCTGTCATCCACACCATGCACCCACCTATAAATAGAGGTTAACCACATCAACACAGACATGTAATTACCAACACACACATTTACACACATTTACATATTTACACATACACTCAACGCATTTGAACTCCATCTGCCACACATGCCATTGTCTGACCCTAAAATAAAGGTTCAAACACTGTGCATATGCAAAATATACAAACACTTACTTTAACACCAGCAGCCACAGTCACCACGGTTGTGTAACTACAGCAACACACACACACACACAGACACACACACCTATAATTACCAATTTTCCTACTATTTACCAGCTTTGTATGTGCTTTTTGAACAACCCATTCCACATTGAGCCCATATTTGCTAAGCTCCACTCTTCTGGGAAGATGTTCCACTAGAGTTTTTGAGATTTGTGCTCATTCAGCCACTATTTATTTATTTATTTATTTTGAATACCGTATTGAGCCAATTTTAGGAACCCGAAGTCAGAGCGCAGGGTCGGCCATATTACAGCACCCCTGGAGCACAAAGGGTTAAAGGCGATACCGGAGCATGGACCACTGACCTTCTGATCAGTAACCCAAAGCTTTAACCACTGATCTACCAACTCCCCAAAATTCAGGCACTGATGAGGTGAAGAGGCCTGGAGTGCAGTCAATGGTAACATTCATCTCCAAGATGTCAAAAAGGGTTCGAGCTGTAAAGCAGGAGATCTTCCACTCCAAACCCTGGAAAGCAGATCTTCATGAACCTGGCATTGTGTAGCCTTCTAGTACAAGCGAAAGAAAAATGTCATGCAACAGCATGATTTTGAGCATTTTTGTATCTGTGACTTACCTCTAAAACTCATTTAACTAAGAAAACCGGTAAATAAGTGAAATTAGTAATGATTATTAATAAGTGTTTAGTGAATTAAAAAAAAGACAAATATCTCTGTACTGTATAATCAAATCAAAAAGAAGAAAATCTTTATAACTGTAATTAAGCTTGTTTATGTTTTATTTTTAATGCCATCGCCGTCTATGCATCACGCGTCGGCCTTAATTGTTTTATCCTCCGAGTGCTTCTGCCTTTAATAAAGCACTCATTTACAATTGCATTAGAATCTGAGAAGGAGCACTTAATAAGTTCCACAAAGATTTAGCTCGTGTTATTTAATTGCTATTCGGTATCGCTTTGTTGGTCTGCTGCAGTAATTGTGATTAAACTGTAATGAAGTAAAAAAAAAAAAGAGACGAAGAGAGAGAGAGAGAGAGAGAGAGAGAGAGAGAGAGAGAGAGAGAGAGAGAAGAAAAAAACTTTGGACTTGGAGTGCAGTTCAGTGCAAAATGTCTGAATAAGATTCTAGTGTGTGTTTGCAAACGGAAAAATCCAACTGTGCCTCTGAAATCAATGGACTCCATGATTATTGATGAAAGCGCTAAAGCAAAAGTACCAACAACATCTAGAAACCTGGTTTTTGAGTCATCGTGGTGGTCAATCCTACAAACATTATAAATGGTTAAGTTGTTTATACCAGTCAGTTTTGCTTTTCCTGAAGATTTGTGATTGATTATTGAAAGCAGGTACTGACGTAGGTGAGGTGAGGAGGTCTGGGGTGCTGGAGTTCATGTTAAAGGTGTTCAGTAGGGTTGACATCAGGGTCTCCTTGCAGGATGCTCAAGTGCTTTTTGGATAACTTCATGGAGCATGTTTTTGTCTCAGTAAAGGGAAATTAGTATGCTAAATCATACATATGCATTCTATACAACTCTTCATGACAACAGAAATCAAATCATATAGTTCGACCAGATAACATTATGACATTATAACATTATAAGGGGTGAAGTGAATAACACTGATTATCTCTTCATCATGGCACTTGCTCGTGGGTGGGATATAGAGCATCTCCAAAACTGCAGCTCTTGTGGGCTGTTTCCTGTCTACAGTATTCAGTATCTATTAAAAGTGCTCCAAAGAATGAACAGTGGTGAACCAGGCAACAGACGAGCTCCTGTAGCTCAAATTGCTTGAGAAGTTAAAGCTGTTAAAGCTCGACAGGTCAGAACTGTTTTGGCAGCCAACACAATATTAGGCATAATGTTTTTCTTGGTCGGTGTAATGTATAACAGAATGAGATAAAACTGCAGTTAAAAATTTTTGTGAGGATCAAAAAGTAAATGGGAACTAATTGTAATTAGAAACTACAATTTCATGAGTGGGGAAACAAAAAAAAGTCGGACCACGTGTACCAATTGCTTGGACTCTTTATCCAGGTGCACATTGTGCGAATTTGACCACGATTTAACGAATTTCGAAAATCCTAAAAGATTCCTAAATACATGTCTAAAATTTGTAGCCTTTGATCTCCGGTTTGTTCACCGCCAGCCGATTAACGGCCGATTGTTTTTTTTCTTCCGATGAAACTTGTCTGGAGTTTTCAGACTCTTTCCTGCAGTGTGCAGTGACTTCTCCTACGATGACCATCAAACCAAGAACCAATAGTAGTGCAATTACCGCGACAACTTCGAACCACCTCAGGTAAAATGTGGAAATGAGTCAGGTGGACTGTACAGAAAGAGTTCTGGAGGGAATAAGAGTGTTTGTATGATGTCGTTATTACCGAGTCATGTCAGATTGTTTTTGTATTCTGCTAGCTACCATTAGCGAGAGAACACAAGCCTGAACATATCACAGATTAATCAAACTTCAAGTCTTTTTCTTGTGTGGTCAGTTTCTGTCTGACATTGTGACAACTGAGATCCTACAGTGTAAAATGAGGATGATGTTGGTACATTATGACAAGCAACAATTGTAAAAGGACTATTAAAATTCACACAGTGTGCAAACAATTGGACACAACTGTGGTAACTGTAGTAATAAAACAATTGAAATTCAACTGTGGTATGTTGCATTGGTGCTTTGTTGCTTGTTAGTCTTCTGGTTCTGTACCATGCCCATGTCACATTATCCCTTAGCCTAGCTGTAAAGTTTTATTTCAAATACGGGATAAAACTTTAAATCAATTCTAAACCTGAAATTAGTTACCAGGAATAGCTACAAGCAATTATAACTACAGTACGCAAACCAACATCCGGTACCTCAATATTTGAAGTACTTTCTGTACTATTTACTTCACTGTTTATTTTGCTAGCAAGCTTTAGCCTTTGCCTGTAATGTATGACCTACATACACAGCCACAACATCAATTGTTACAAAAAGCACAAACCATGAAGTAAATAAAGAGTGAATGCTTTCAGCCAGTCACAAAGTTTTATTTTGATGCCTGACACACACACACACACACACACACATACACGCACACACACAAACTCTCAACTGAAACATCTGCTTTAAATGATTCAAGGGTTTTAATGGCTATACAGACCATTAGTGATGTTTTATGGTTAGTCATGTCATTGAAGTTATCCCTCGTTTTTTCCCCCCGTCTGCATCCCATACACATACAAACACACCCACAAAATATACACCTCCAGACACACACTGACTTACTTTGTCCTGGGCATGCTCGCTCTAGCATGACGTAGCTAAATAAGCTAAGCATATTTGAGATTCAAAGCGGAGTTCAACGTCCCTCTGACGTATAGACAAGGTGAAAAGACAACGAGCAGGAGTGAATGTGAAAGTGTGTGTGTGTGTGTGTGTGTGTGTGTGTGTGTGTGTGTGTGTGTGTGTTTCTGCTTGTCCGCCATCCTGTTCTTATGTCTGATAATGTTCATGAGGTAATTGAACATTGTGGCTCAGACTGTAAAACTGATCAAGCCTGAAATGAACAAACAGGAAAGCTTTGTGTGTCCGTGCATTGATGCAAGACACTGAAGGTCCAATTAAGGTGTCCTCAGCATGGGTTTCTGGACTCACTGGAGCTCTATATTGGCTTTGGCTGATGGACCTTCTGTGGTCAAGCCAGACAAACCAGTTAAAAGCTTAGTGGAGCTCTAAGACTGTGTCAGTCTACAGCACTGCATCCATTCTGGCTGCTGGTTGAAGATCATGGATCTGCATTAACACTTTGGTTTACAGGCCCCTTTAACTTGCTTTCTGGTCTTTAACTTCTGCATTTGCAACTCATTTGAGGCCTTCAACTTGCATTAGGTTCTTTAATTGTAGAATCCGCAACCTTGGTTATAAACCCCACCCTCTTGACTTGCAACCTGGTTACTAGTCCTCGACCTTTGGACCTGCAAGTTGTTTTATAGGCATGAACCTCTGGATCTTCATCTTGCTTTCTGCTCTTTAACTTTTGCATCTGCAACTAAGTTTCTGGCTTTTAACCTCTGGATCTTTACCATGCTTTGGGTTCTTCAATTGTAGGATCTGCAACCTGGTTTATAGACTCCCACTTCTGGACCTGCTAGATGGTTTATGGCCTTCAACCTCTGGACCTGCAACTTGGTTAATTACCTTCAAATACTTTCCAATTTCCTCTTAGACTTCTTATGCCCAGACACTTTCCTGCACTGCATGCAAGCCTAATTTATTGTCTTCTCTTTCTACATGTCTAATTCTCCAGTTTTCTGTATTCGAATATCTACAATGCAGGCCCGAATTAACATCTCTACATTTTGAATCTTGTCACAGTCAGTCTCCAGGCATGAAATCTTAATTTCTCAGCAATAAGGAAAATGGATTTCCAGCTTGTCTTACTGTGTCCAACAACTACATAAAGAACCTGGCTTTATATCACTGAACTAGTTTTACATTACTGGATCTCCATAAGATCATTGTATATCTAGCTTTGTCTTCGTCCTAGAACTTCATCTTGGTCTAAAATCTCAAACAATTGAATCACTGGTGTAGTTTATGGTTATCAGCTCCTGGATATCTAGGTAGGGGTCTGTTCTTAAACTTGTGTATATCCAGGTCTCAAGTCCACTTATAGTCCATTTACCTGATCATTCCAGGTCTTGAAGGACAGTTATCCTTGTCATTTGTATGTTTTTTGGTCCACTGGCCAAGTAGCTAAAAACTCAGGAACACTGAAGAGGGAACAAGACAGAAGTTTCCTGCTTATGATATTTGGCCAATCACCATTCAGGAAGAGAAAAAAGTCCATGGTGAGAATGTAGTTAAGCAGAAATTTCCCTCATCTCATAAACTGAGGTTTTAATTCTTTAAAACAAATGGGCATTCATCATCCATATGATGGAATATATTCAAGACTGCACCAGATTTGTATCGCATCTGGCTTGTGGTAGCATAAAACCTTTCCAGCATTCATTGTGGTCTGTATTTGTCTCCCTGGCATGTTCTATTCATTTCCCCCCATTTTTCACTTTGTTTTATTTATTTATTTATTTATTTTCTCCTGTAGCAGA
This sequence comes from Silurus meridionalis, assembly GCF_014805685.1. Classification (NCBI taxonomy): domain Eukaryota; kingdom Metazoa; phylum Chordata; class Actinopteri; order Siluriformes; family Siluridae; genus Silurus; species Silurus meridionalis. The sequence continues at coordinate 2,561,691 of NC_060888.1, read as the reverse complement.
CAATTAAATGCAGGATCTTTCCTTTTTCGCTATGTTGGGGAACTGCCCGCCTTCAAAGAATCCAGCCTGGGTTTAATCAGCCCACACACTTCCTGGATTAAGATATACATAATTATTCAAGTCATACATATGCATGAGATGTGCTGGATGGGTGCCGGCTGGAACATCTCTGGGCTTTTATTAACAACAGAAAGAGAGAAGGACCGGCGAGAGGAAAAAAGAGGGATGAATAGAAGTAAAAGAAAAGAGAAAGCAAGGAAATAAAGAAGAGGGGAACATTATGGCCCAGGCTTTATGCATTGCTTGCTTTACAATGCTCTCACAGACAGGTAATTACAGAGAAAACTATAAGGCTGGGTAGAAGAATAAACAGACTCGTCACATGTTTAGATCCTTTCCCACTGGAGGCCAGGATGTGCTACTGCAATTTGTGGGTAGGGAAAAAAAAAAAAAAAGTTGTTGACAGTAATCTCGAAATGACACCACCGCAAAAGTTCAATAAGACAAGAAAAATAAATATATGCACAATGTGTTCTTTCCTAACAGCACGCCGAGTAATGAACGCGTTATAGGAACACACTATATCTCGCATCTCCTGATATATGAATATCATCACAAAAAAAAAAAAGAAAATCATTTGCATGGGCACACACACTATAATAGACATTTTGTGGATATCTGACCAAAGATTTTGTGTTATAATGTTTATCTGTTATAATAAACTCCACTCTTCTGGGAAGATGTTCCACTAGATTTTGTGGAGATTTGTGGAGATTCATTCAGATAAGTGATATGAGGAGCGCAGTCAGCTTTCACATTCATTCCATACGAGGTGGTAGCAAATCATTCCAAATATAGTTTTGTAACACGCCAACAGATGGCAGCACGAGGCTGCACACACAGTCACAGGGAGCACCACTCTCATAAGTCAGTGTGCCAAAAACATGTGTACATCGGAAGCTGTGCTAACTGGTGCTATTCCAAACACATACATTACCTCTACAGCAGGCCTGTATAGAAGATCTTTTACTCTAATCCATGTAAACCATATCTTCATGGAGTGAGCTTTGTGCACATGCGTTCATCCAATGGCACAATTGTGGTAACCAAGTTTGTGGTAACAGTTTGGGGAAGGTCCACATATGGCTGGAAAATACAGAATCATACCATCTAACTGCTGATTAGCGGACTAGCGAAAAAGCTTGCTAACAAGCTAATCAAGGTATATTTTCATGCTAAATGTTTCAGCACAGCTCATTAACTACACTGCTACTACCACTGAAGTAACTGTTCCAGGCTCTAAGAAAAAAATTCAGAAAACACATTTAACAAAAATTCCAGGAACCTTTGTAGTTTGTGTTTGTGAATAGGTGACCGCTCGAAGAGTTCAAAGCCTCTCCAGTCTTCTTGTCTTTATGTCAAAGGTTGCAAAGCAGCACTAATAATGTGTGAGCGACTCTTTCATTTCTCATTAATGGCACATCAAACGCACGCTTAAACAACTTGGCCTGTTTGGAGTTCGCAGCGAAACGGACCCGAATTGCAAAATTGCGCTTTGTGCTCATGTGATTACGTTAACATTTCCATACAACAAAGCAAAAAGGAAGAAAGCTTCCACCTCTGGGTGCTTTGTGTTAGCCAGGATTGCTTGTAGAATTACCTCACGTTTCGCTTCGTTTTTCTTTTGCATGATTTCTGGTTGTAATGTTCACAAGTCCTGCAGAGCTACATTATGGAACAAAACACTCATGTAGGAATTATTTCGAAATGGTTCCAGTTCTAAATGGTCCCAGAAGCTCAAACGGAGCATGGATCCCTAGCTGATATCAAATTTAGGTTTGGTTAGGTTAGGTACATAATTCCTGCCAGGTATTTTAACCCCTAACATTCCTTATAACTATTTTATTAATTATTTTTATTATGAATTGTTTGTCCATTGATTAATTGAATGACAAGAAGGTTGAAATAGCAAGTTATTCAAGAGATATTTTATTTATTTTTGTTTGTTTTTAATGGTTCTAGCATGTTACTGTTGGTGAATCATCCACATTCCTTGGACTGAACCTATACAAATATAAAAATTGGAAAAGATGCAAGGTGGTTTATACTGATCACATGTACATTACAGCACAGTTCAATTCCCAGTGATGTTTGAAAGCTGTGATCAGAGCACAGGGTTAGCCATGATATAGAGCACTGCGGTTTAAGGGCCGTGCTCAAGGGCCCCAACAGTCACAGCTTGTCAGTGCCAAGGCTGGATTTCCTGACCTTCTGTCCAGTAACACAGAGCCCTAACCATTGGGCTATTCCATCCAGATTTACAGAAATCATCATTTTTATATTTTTACTATCTAAATGACTTCTTACTTATGTCATTATGACGAAGCAACATTTCATTTAAACCAAATTGCAACTTAAAAAAACGTGATGGTACGGAAGCGATTTCACAGCCAAGGCGTCCCGTCCCTGAGCCCGAGCCTTCCTTAAAGTCAACAGTGCTGGCCGAGACAGGAAATGACATGTCATTAAGAAAGTGTCTGGAGCTGAGCAACTGAGAAAAAAAAGAAAAAAAAAACGAGAGAGAGAGAGAACTGCATACTGGTTGGATTGGGTCGGCTGGGGATCTAATAAAGGCATGGCAGCCATAGCTAATGTGATTCCTTCAGCATGAGTCAGTGGCATATAAATATCCAGAGAGGCCCTTCTTTCTCCCTCTCTTTCCCTCACATTCTCTCTTACCCCCTCTCACTCTCTGTCTCTCTCTCTCGCTCTCTCTCTCTCATCTTTGCCTTCCCTCTCTCTCTCGGTCAGACTCTTTGCAGGCTGCACATTCACAAATCACTAAAAGGGTCTTGCTTTGGGATTTTATGGCTATTTATTAGGCTGAAGGGCGCTCTCGTTTCCCCAGATGTGGAGGGACCATGATGAAGTGTGCATGCGTGCGTGTGTGTGTGTGTGTGTGTGTGTGTGTGTGTGTGGACTGTGATGTGCACACACCAGATTCCACACCAGCTTTATTGAGCCCAAATGAATAGAGAGAGTGCTTTCCTTCGAGCACGGCCTCTTGCAGGGAACTCCCCTGAGCCTGCACCGAGCTCTTCACATTCTGTCAATTCCACAATTTTATTTTATCGTCTCCCTCTCACACACACACACACACACACACACACACACACACACACACACACACACGCCGAGGGCACATTAACAGGGCACTGAAGATGTTGAATTGGTAATAAGCATGTTGCCACTGGCTGTCTCCATTAATCGTAAATGATCACACTGTCCCTCATAGATGTATCTCTCACACACACACACACACACACACACACACACACACACACACACACACACACACAGTGTTAGGCTGCTATGCTGAGTGTGCATATGAGTCTCTCAAACTCTCGAGCTCAGCTTGTTCACATTGTTTTCGGTCTTAAATAAATTCTTTGTTGCTCAGCCCAGTCTGATAAATGAGTGTGTGTGTGTGTGTGTGTGTGTGTGTGTGTGTGTGTGTGTGTGTGTGTGTGTGTTTGTGTGTATGTGTATGTGTGTTTGTGTGTGTGTGTGTGTGTGTGTGTGTGTGTCTGTGTGTGTGTGTGTGTGTGTAAGGAAAAATGTGCTTGTTGCTATTTTATCCTTTTTTGCCAACATATTGTAATAATTGTATTACTGGCTGTCTATCTATCTATCTATCATCTATCTATCTATCTATCTATCTATCTATCTATCTATCTATCTATCTATCTATCTATCTATCTATCTATCTATCTATCTATCCATCCATCCATCCATCCATCCATCCATCCATCCATCCATCCATCCATCCATCCATCCATCTATCTATCTATCATCTATCTATCTATCTATCTATCTATCTATCTATCTATCTATCTATCTATCGTCTCCTTGTTCTTTCTTTACCACTCCCACTTTCCCCCTCTTCATCACACCCCTCATGTATCTTTCGTTCTCATTTTAGAAACATAATTTTTCTTTCCATATCTCTCATAATGCTTATAAATACACATCTCTCTTTCTCCATTCATCTCTCTTCAGTTTGTGATTTTTTTCGCCCTTTCAAGCAATCACTTTCTCTTTATCCCTACTTCTCTCTCCAATTCCCTCTCTGTCTCTCTTTCTCTCTCTTTCTCTCTATCTGTCTCCATTTTCATTTTCCTTTAGTACCCTTTTCCTTCACCATTCCTCTTGTCTCTTCCCCAATTCTCATCTTTCGTCTCCTTTACTCACTCATTTCTGCTCTCCATATATCATATATCATATACCTTCTTATCCCTCAATCTCTTTCACTCTGCCTTTTCCCTTTTTCCAGTTTTTCTTTCTCCCTCAATCTTTGTATTCATTTTCTACATTCACCTCTCCTCCTCCCCATCTCTCCTCTCTCTTTCTCCTCTCTCTCTCCGTGTGTCTGGACCCAATCCAGGCTGGACTTACTCAAACAGCTGCTTTCAATTTTCTCTCATTACGCTGATCCTGCAGCTCTGCTCTCAACTTCTTCGCTGCATTTTTCTCTCCTCCAGTCCTCATTTCCTCTCTTTTCTCTTTGCTCAAGAATTTCACACTCTTACATTCTACAATACAGTAATTAGCACCTTCATTGTAATATCCGTTTCCACTGATACACTCTTTCTCTCTCTCTCTCTCTCTCTCTCTCTCTCTCTCTTTCACTCCGGATATATCCTCACCGTACACCTCAATTTCTTTTTCTATTTTCTTCCATCCACCCCCTCTCCTTTCTTTAGTTCAGCTCAGGGTGTTAAGCTTCCTCACCGTTCCCTTACTCACAGATTGTGAGCAGCAGTCTTTATGATCATTGCTTATCAACCTGTACAAAATAATCCCAATAAACAAACTGACCTTGAACAAACTCTAGAACCCATTCTGTGCTCTGTGTCAGATCATCCAGTGAAGATCATCTTACAATAAACATGTGATTAAAAAATACAATGTTTTTCTTATATTACAAAAAAAGGTTGGGGTGCTTTTTTTCAAATGTGAGCTTAAGGAAAAAATTATTATATAATTCACTATATCACTATATATATTCACTATGACTTTTTCAGCCATATGGGATTCTTCTCGAAACTATTGCCCAAACATCAGAAGCACATAATGGTATAAAATGCTTATAGTTGTTGAACTTCACGTAAACTATGAGACCCAAACCTGTTCAGGCATAAAGCCAGCTTCATTAAGACCTGTTTTACATGGGTTGAAATGGAAGATCTCCTGCTATAGAGCTCCAACCCTATTGAACACCTTTGGGATGTCCTTCTCCTTCTCACCTACATCAGTACCTGATTTTACAAAAATTTCGAAACATCTTCCCAGAAAAATAAAATGGGGGAAATTATTAGAGAAATTATATATATATATATATATATATATATATATATATATATATATATATATATATATATATATATATATATATATATATATATATCACATAAACATACTATAGATTCATGAAGTTACTGAGCAACTCAGGATAGATTTGGACTGTAATTAATATCAACAGTCTACTACAATGACTCAGGACCACAGTTTTGTGTTTATTTATATATATATATATATATATATATATATATATATATATATATATATATATATATATATATATATATATATATATATATATATAGTTGTAGCTGTTCTATGAGTTTTTCAATTCAACACTTTTAACAATGGACATTACCTCAAAGCAGTTTTACAGAGATGAAGCGGATAAAAAAGAATGTATAAGTTAGTTTCTTTATAATTATAAGTTTGTTCCTAATAGTTGAGAGACTGGCAACTGTGGTGAAGGCAAACTCCCTGGAAATTCATGAGGAAAAAACCTTGAGTGGAACCAGACTCAAAAGTGAACCCATCCTCATCCTCAACCCCGAATATCCATTCATTACAGTGCCAACATTGTTGAGGTGCGCTGTCCAGTGTTAGGTGCTGAAACACAAAACTGTGGTCCTGAGGCATTGTAGTAGACTGTTGATATTAATTACAGTCCAAATCCATCCTGAGTTGCTCAGTAACTTCATGAATCTATAGGATGTTTATGTGAAACCATCACCAGCTGCACAGTGTGGTCTCCAATTGAAGGAAATTGAGAGTTTTTCGCATCACCTTACGGCATCCTTATAATGCTGATCCAAAGGTCAGTGTGATCTGCCGTGTTTGGGGACCGATGCACAGCCCATTATGCATTCCAAGCCCTGTGATTTCAACTCATGACCGGATTTTTTATGATTTTCGTTTAATTAAAATCTGCCAAAAATGTCCAGCTTCATTTCAGTGTGAGTGACAGTGAGCTGTGAGGGCTTCCTCTTCTCGTTTAAGGAAAGCAATTTCCTCCCCCATTTTAGTGCACCCATGGTCATTACCCTAATTTAGTCCAAATATCATCCATATTTTCAAGCAGCATTTTCCAATCTGCAAAACCCTGTCGCCAGAAGCACAGCATGTCTGTTGTGTAACGCTGAAAAATCGCAGAATAAGGAATCAGTTATGCCTAAAGAGTCGCTTTTTAAAGGTTACAGTATATGTACCCTGCAGGGCAAAAAAAAATAAAAATAAAACAACAAAAAAAGAACCAGGCTTCTTTTAATATTCAAACTTGTTACAGGTCATTTGAATGTTCATGTAGCAAACTAAACATGACAACCTGTCTATCATGTGTCTACCATTAAACCTGAACAAAACATTCTGTAATGTCCATGTGAACCTGAGAAGAGGCTCAGAATGTGTTCAAAGTTTACGCAAGACTTCATAGTTGAATGAAATTGTAAAATAAAATTAATATATATACACTGTATGGACAAATTCAGCAATATCTGGTTGGAGGCTCACAATTGTACAGGATGTATTGTATTTGGATACAAAAGCATGAAAAGTTCCCTTCACTTCAACTAGGAGACCCAAATCTGTTCCAGTATGACAATACCCCTGTGTACAAAGCCAGCTCCATGAAGATATGATCATAACATGGCTTGGAGTGGAAGATCTCCTGCTATAGAGCTGCAACCCTATTGGGATGAATATGAACACTGACTGCACCCCAGTCCTCCTCACCTCACCTCCATCAGTACCCAACTTTACTAATATTTTCAGGTGTTTTATGAATTCAAATCTTCTGAATACCCTTATGAGCACATGCACATATTCTATTCTATTTGTGTGGCGGTTTATAGAAAATAAAAGATTATTGCTGCAAAAAGTATATCAACTAGCAGACTTCTTGTTATTTTAGGATTTTTAGGGACTTTACAGATTTAATCAGGAACATAAAAAAAAAATTATACGAAGATTCATTACAGATATAACAGTGTTTATGTTCCAAACACAGTTGTTCTCCTAAAACTATTTAAAATCATTTGTCAATAAATCTGAATTTACTAATAACCTTGTGGCTGAATAAATCTCAACTAATCTCCACACAATCTAGTGGAAGACAGTAAATAGTAAATGAGGAGTAAATGTGGATTAGGAGGTTTAAAAGGTATATTTCAAACTTATAATCAGGTGTCCACAAACATTTGTACATACAATATATATAGAATGTATGGAAGGATTCTCCAGTGTCAGAAATAGTGAAAGAGCACATTTAAAAAGTTTTCTTTGAACCTGACAAACTGGAACGTATTCAGAACATTGTCATTTTTAGAACTGCTATGAATAAGTGTGCATAGCAGTTTTAACATAATCAATAACTTTTTTTTTTATTTCAACGATAACTAAAAAGTTAGCAAGTTAGATTTTTTATTTTTATTGTAGTGAAACAGTTAAGATCATTGTTTTGTTGAAAAAGAATTTTCTGTTCTTAGAACTTATTCAGCCTCTTTACACTTTCATGATGATATATATATTTTTTTTGTATAAAATGTTATTTTTCTATATTTTTTTCAAAAAAAAAATTTACCTGTTTTATTTATTCCTTATATTTCACAGTCTCCATTGTTGCTCTTGCACAGCATTTGATTTCAAGTTTGGTAAATTCTAGCTAAAAAATGGAAAAACATCATGGCTACATCTATAAAAGCATATCTTTTATTATTACTGTGTCAAAAAGTGAAGGTCTATGAGTTAACCCTAGTGATATGAATGATACCTTTAAAGGTTTATGAATGATAAAAGAAATGCAGCCCATTATAGTCACATTTAAATCACATTACGGATGGTATTTTGAAGACATCATGGCTGAACTCGGGGTTTGAAAAGACCTTCTGTGTAAGAATTCCAAGTCTGGCTGGCATTTTTTTGTTTGGTTTTTGGTCTGAAATTCTAAATTCTAACCTTTACTCGAAAAACAGTGTTACAGCAATGAAACCTCAGCCTTTATAGCACTAAAATATTAATCCGCTCAAATCAAAAGGTTTTGCTGACAGAGGAGTGATTTACTCAGACGTTTGTGGATGACCTAAAAAAAAAAAATAAAATAAAAAACACAGTGGCCTAGAACATGAATTTAAGAAAAGGCGTCATCTCAATAATTCAGCATTCTAAATGTCATTCATATTTGTTTCCACGACGGAGAATCTATAGCATGCGTGGCGAGGAATTTGCTCCGTCCCGAACAGTGAGCTCTAAAGATAACGCAAAGCGAAATGATGGCAAGGTCAAGCTTATCTTACTAATGATGAAATTCTGAAGTAGGAAAGGAATCTCTGTAGGGTTGCATCACTCCATCGCTTCCTTTAAGACTCTTCAGCATAGCCGTAGTTAATTGGAAAGAAAAAAAAACACACACACACTCACACATATGCACACATACACACACACATTTTCATTCGCTGACTTTTCCCCAGAAGAAGGTTGAAACATTTGCATGGAACTCTCTGGAAGGTGATATTATTTTCTCAGTTGCATTGATTTCTTCCATTCCAGCTCGGCAGACTCTGTAGGTTTAACTCAGACTTGCCAGAAGCTGCTGGATATAAATGCATGCTTCTTTATTCGGGCTGCTTTAGAAACTGTAGTCAAGACACCAGCATGTTCAGAAAAGCAGGAGCAGGAAACTGAGCACGAGCTTCATTGTTATCTATATAATCCAAATCCAAAAAAAAAAAATCCTTTTTTTTTGACAACAAGGTCAAAACCAGAATAAAACACTAGAAAACCTGAAGCCAAAAATAAGACAAGAGAACTGAGAAAACATCTTGTCATTTCGGTTGCTTCTTGCCATGTCACATTGTAAAAAAATAAAAACAAAAGTATGTCCAAAGACATGAGAATGAAGAACAGGTCTGGAAGAGGACTTCATGAAGCTGCCAGCTGTAAGGAGCTGCAATTTCACTTTTAGAAGTTTTCAGCTTGGTGACACAGGGTGGATAGATTCGGTATGCTTTCCCAAGATTTCCCAAATCCATTCCTGGAGCTTTGCACGGTGTGGTGAAATACCTGCTCAAGACATGAAGGTTCAGCCTCACAGACTGCAAACAAACCACATCTACTACTACTATTATGCTTTTCCTTCACTGGCCACAAGCTTTAGAATCATGTTCGATATTTGATTATCTAGACTTCTTTCTTTTTGCTACAGCATTTTTGATTATTATTGTACAACATGCTTTTGGAGCAAATAAAAAAACACACAAAAACAAAACATATATATATAGCAAACACTATAACAAGCTAATAGGGTAACAAGCCTGATAGCAATGAGGCTAGTTAAGGAATTAGCTTTGAAGTTAAAGAGGCTAGCAGATAGAACTAGCTTTAAAAAATAGCATTATAACAAGCTAACACAATAATAATAATAATAATAATAATAATAATAATAATAATAATATGTTATAGTAATAGACTCCCATATAATTTTATATTATTGAATACAGTGCTATTTAATTTAATTTAATAAAGAGGCTAGTCCATGAACTAGCATCAAACAGGCTATCAAACAAGTAGTGCTCTAGTAAAGATGCTAATACAGTAACTAGCTTTTAAGTAAACAAACAAACACAGGGCTAGTACTATAATAGGCTAACGCAGTACCTAACATTACTTTAAAGAGATTAGTAAATTAAATAGCTTTAAAGCAAAAAGACTAAAACAAAGCTAGCAAATGAAACTAGGTGACAAAAATAGCATTATAACAAGCTAACAAGCAATTCTAAAAAATAGGCTAGCATATAAACTAGCATAAGAAGTATGCTGGTAAAGTGGCTAGTACAGGAACTAGCATTAAAGTAAACAAACTAACATAGAAATTGCACTATAGCATATATAGCTAACACGGTAGCTAGCATTATAGTAAAGAGGTTAGTACAGGAATTAGCATTACATTTAACAGATTATGAAAGGAAAATTATTTTAATAAAAATGTTAGCATAGAACTAGAATTAACCCAGAGCTAACAACAACAAGGAGGAAATAGGGCTGTCTATTGAATCCCAGAGTAGCAGTCAGTAGCGGGCCGTGCATTTGGTACCTGGACCTTCAGTGAGGATGTACCCGTTTTAATCCACCTCCTAATACCACCACTATCACGTTGCATCAATACAATACAAAAACGCAATATATAACAACATGTGGCATTACAGAGAGAGAGACATATCACAAATAGAGGGGGAATACCAAAGCAAGAAACCCAGTTAAGACTCCAAACCTCTACATTACAACCACAGCTGTGCACCTACAACATCTGGAGCAGTTCAGAATCAATATTTGTCTAATAACATGACAAAAAGATTTAAATGTAAATAAAATACAACCTATTTACCAGAGATACAGACTCATAATTTGCACCGCTCCCCAGAGGCTGTAATCCAGTGGTACCGCTCGTATTCACTGGTCTGGAAGTGATGAACAAACCCTTTCCCGGGCTGAGACACGCTAGCTAGCTTCAGGGTCGGCCAACCTCCTCACCATGTCTAGCTTTTCTGAAAAATGTATTTAAGTATGTCCGAGACCAAATCAATTTCTCTTCTTCCGTAGGCATAAAAAAGTCTAACTCAGATGTATTAACGTTTGCAAAGCTACACACGTGTTTCGCCAGTCAAACTTGGCTGTAACAGTTTCCCTCTGACCAACGAATCAGAGGACGGAAAAATGCTGACGCTATTCTGGTCCAGCTAGCTGCCCTGTGAGGCGAATATGAAATATGATTGGTTAAAAAAACAGAACCAGTGCTAATATTTTCTATCGTAAAAAGGCCAGCAGTACTGACTCTGAAGGTTTTGGGCAGATTAGATCGACATGGCAGCACATAGAGTCTGAAATCTGATTGGACAAAAAAATCTAACATCCACATACATGTACTGGATGCAGTGCAGCTGAGAGAAATGCTACGAAATGAAGATAATAAACTGTTGGGAATAAATTAATACAATTTTATGGAACAAATATTTGAATTTATGTTGTAAATGTAGGTCTGTGCTTCTGATAGCAGAGAAGGCTTTGCTGGCCCTGACCGCCCACCACTGATAGCAGTAAAGCTAATCTAAGCAAAACGTTCCATTCTCTAAAATACTCGCACTTTAATTCTCTGTTTCATTCTCCTTACATGGACAGTATAAATGGACTCGCGCAATCTTCTGCAATCCTCATGAAACTCTGCCGGTCGTCCTTCATAGCGAAGGATTCTGATTCATCTCCCGCATTCTCCTTCATCTTCCTCTCATTTTAATCGCTTTCAGGTTTCAAACTATAACCGTTAATAATTCACCCCGGCTATGACTTAATCATGAACGATTAGCATTTCATCCAACCAAATCGAAATGAAATGGTAGTTACTTGAACCTTTGCTTCTATTCCCTTCATTTCATGGACAAAACAGGACAAAGTGCATTAGGTGCGGCGGAGAACTTTCCAGAAACTGCTTGTGTATTTCTGTGTGTGTGTTTGTTTGTGTAACTGGAAGTCTATATTCGACACAACACCCTACTATATCTCGGATCTCTGGAAGCATGTGGAGGTTCGAAGACTGGTGAAAGAGAAAGAGAGAGGAGTGAAAGACAGGCTTTCTCTCACCTCATTATTTCTCTTCATGCGGTGTAGCGAGAGCGATCGAACGTAAAAGAAAGAAAAACCTAACAATGTAGACACACAAACACAACCCTGTGGGAAGAGCAGGGAGAGCGAAGCTGTCGAATTCACCCGAATGGATTTTCCATGTTGACTTTCATGTTCACAAAAAAAAAAAAAAAATATATATATATATATATATATATATATATATATATATATATATATATATATATATATATATATATATATAGATACAAATAAATAAATAAAAATAAATAAATAACCATGAAGTAAAGGAAAGGAAAAGAAAAGAAAGGGAAGGGAAGTTCGCCCAGCACTAGAGGCAAACTTGGGCTGACTCTGCATAAACAGTTACAAGAAAAGAATGTTCTCTTTTAATTTTTATCTATAAACACACACACACACACACACACACACACACACACACACACACATGCACGGGAAAAGCTTATTGTGTGTATCTGAAAATGGATCTCATAAAACATGACATTTCTCAGCATTATTTTGAGTGAAATAATTATAGATTAGCGATGTTTCTTAAGCTAGCTAAAGTTTGGCCCGACTCTCTTTCTCTCTCTCTCTCTCTCTCTCTCTCTCTCTCTCTCTCTCTCTCTCTCTCACATCCTATTTCTCTCTCTCTCTCTCTCTCTCTCTCTCTCTCTCTCATCCTATCTCTCTCTCTCTCTCTCTCTTGCTCTTTCCTTTTTTCTCTCATCATGCGATCTCCTCTCATCATTAAAACCATGTGAGTAAAGCTGAGTCATTTATCAAAGCAGCTCCAATAGACTCCTTTGAAAATGAAACAGCATGTGATCGCTCTGTGACTTTTCCCAGTTGATTGGATTCATACATGCTGTCTGTTTTTTATAATAAAACCAACACTGCTGCTGATCAGGGCTGAGGCAGTTTTTCAGGGGAAAGTTATAAATGCAAGCTTAAAATGGTGATAGAAGACACCAGGTGATGTCGTAGAGTCATTTGCATATGAATTGTGCAACCTGCATGTCAAAAGGACAATTATAAACAGGATCAGTGATTGGTTGATATGAAGAAAGGTGATAAAAGTTTTTTGGGTGTTTTTTGGTTGGGGGGTCTGTAATGCTAATCAGTGATTGGTTTTGTGGTAAGCAGTGATTGGTTATTGGAACAGTGCTTTTTGCTGATAAATTGTTAGTAACAATAGTGATCAGTGATTGGTTATTGGAAAAATATGATGATCAGTGACTGGTCATTAAAGAATTATAATTAGTGATGTGTAATTGGGTGGTTTCCCAATGAACAATAATGATTGGTGATTGGTTACTGGAAAAATTTGAAATCAGTGATTGGTGATTGAAAACAGAGCTGTTCAGTGATTGAGCTTTGCAAACAATGGAGATCAGTGATTTGTCATTCTAGAGAAATGGTGCATAATGATTGGATGTAAGAGCAGTGGTGTTCGGTGATTGGTCACAATGACAATTGTTGATAGAAAAAGTTTTACTTTAAACGTTAGTTGTGGGAAATATGTTGATCAGTGATTACTGGTTGAGCAAATATGATGCCCAGTTAAGGGTCATTGGAAAAAAATTGAAATCATTGATTGTTCATTGGGAATAATGGTGTTCAGTGATTAGTTTTTGCAAACAGTGGTTGGTCATTAGAAAATTTGATTAGTAATGGGTGATGGGGCACAGTGGTTGGTTAATGAAAAAATATAATCCATGACTGGTTGTTAGAACCAATAATGATGAGCTTTTGTGACATTTCGAACAATGATCAGTGATTAGTGTTTTAGAACTTTGCTAATCAGCGATCCATCATCAACACACTCACCTAGATTTATTAGGTTTCCTGCATTACCCATAATGCTGTGTGTGTGTGTGTGTGTGTGTGTGTGTGTGTGTGTGTGTGTGTGTTTACAGATGAAATATTAATCGTATTCAAGCTTGTGAATGACGTGAACATTTGTACAAATATTCTACATTATGTATAAATCATTGTGAGAGCATTAGGACGACTAATTGTGTCAATTTGTGTAGCTCGAGACGAACATGTTGTAAGTGAGTGTTCCACAACTGGTGGGATATATAGGCCTGATGGTACATGTGTGTGTGTGTGTGTCCGTCTCTGTGTGTGTGTGTGTGTGTGTGTGTGTGTGTGTGTGTGTGTGTGAGAGAGAGAGAGGGAGATAGTGGGAGACAGTACACTGAGTACATGTGTGTTGCTGTACAGATCATCTGGAAAACCTGCTATGGAGAATCACTCTCATTTTCACACACACACACACACACACACACACACACACACACACACACACACACACACACACCAATATTCTTACTCATCTGCTTTTCATCCGACGCAGGAAAGCAAAGAAGCATGTGTTCGCATTTGCCACACACACACACACACACACACACACACACACACACACACACACACACACACACACACACACACACACACACACACACACACACACACACACACATGCTTCTCTGCCCACTTCATTCATTAAGCAAACACACAACTATAAACTATTCTAAATTCTCCAGGCTGCTTCTCCACAGGAAGCTGGATGTATTGGGCAGGAATGTTGGACTCTCCAGATAATTGTGAAAAACCGGAATTACACAATCGACCCACAAGCAACACAACAAGCAAACTCAATAGGTTACACATTCGGACAATAAAGCATTAAAGGTCATGGACATGTCCTAAATCACACTCTCCCTGCACTATAAACACCATCACAAACATCTTACCATCACAGGTCTACTGTGAACGTGTCCCAAATCGCACCCCATAGGCCACTTAAAGACTTCATATATCCCATCTTTATATAGAGGATGTGTGCTGAATCACACACAGTAATCACTCTATAGGCCACATGAACACCATCATTTCTCATCAGGACGTGTCCCGAATCACTTTTTCTTAATGTTCTAGTGCACATCACATTCCTTTTCCACTATATAGTGCATAAAACACCACAAAAACATCGTACCATCATAAGTTTACTATAGATGTGTCCCAAATCGCACATTTTATTCTATGAAGGCATAAACAATATTAGAAATGTATCAGCATTGTCAGTCCTCACTACATAGGCAACATCAACAGTATGTTTTACACCATTCTGGACGTGTCCCAAACCACACAGTTTAGGCACTATATAGGCAGCATAATCGTCATTATCACTCCGTTCTGGACGTGTCCCAAACCACACACCTTAGGCACTATATGGGCAGCGTAATCATCATCATTGGTCAATGCTGGATGTGTTCCAAACCACACACCTTACTCAATATATAGGCAACGTAATCACACCACAAACATTTACTCGATATATAGAGATCTCAGCCAATCTGTTTTGGATGTGTCCCAAACCACACATCATTGTTATATATTTTTTTTTACTTAATAGCCAATTAAGTGCATTATGAGAAATCTGTATCCACTAGGAAGCATGATCAGGACACTACCAAATGTTTAACATTAACATTAATTATACATTAACAATAGAACCTTCATTTTGTTTTCTCTGCTGTGCTTTTAGACATGAGCACACAATAACACACTCCCAGAATAGTGCACTATGTAGTGAATGGGTGTGGTCTGAGATCCAGTAGTATCTATGAAACCCATGGTTGATGGAAGACCGGAGAGCCTCGGCGTCTCTTTTTTGCCGTATATTTTTAGTTGTGTGTTATAATAAGCAGCGGTAGTAAAAAAAAAAAAAAAAAAAGAAAAGAAAGAAAAACACGCTTCCTGGCCATTGCAGTGCCGTGGTACACACTGTTCCAGACACACACCATCTCACCAAACACACACTCATCCTGCAGACACACCATGTAAACACACACAGTGTCTTTTTTTTATATTCTCCAGGTTCCTCAGATGATTGCGACATACCTGAGTAATAACTGTGCAGTTTAAATGATTCACATTATGGTGCAGTGGTGCTCGATTAATGATCTTAAACCAGAACGTTGTGGGTTCAGAACCTTCTGAATCTGGTTGTTGATCAGTTAGAGGTGCCTCTGTGAACCTGGGGCGATTCTGATGCTTTAGACTAGTACAAAGTTCTTAGATGTAGTCCATCAAAAGTTCTTAGATATAGTCCATCCTGATCAAGGTTAGACGTTGGAGTCTATCCCAGGAACGCTGAGTAAGCATGAGGGTAAATTCCAATCCTGGATGGGATCCCGGTGCCCTCGCAAGGCAACATCACCGATCTGCATTTTTTTAGCCGGATTGGTATTTCATCAAGGGTTTATTCCAACCTTATGTTCCTTGGATAAAAATGGTTAAAAAAAAGATTAGTTTATTTTGATGAACGAGATTAAAAGAACCGAGTCACTAAAATGATCCGATTTTCCCATCACTTGTCAGTGAAGCTATCTAGAGTCACCAATCCTCAAGGATAATTTAGAAAATTGAGATGAATTTAAGAACTAACTAATATGTATTCCGGTCTCATGTTCCCATGTTCCCCCAGCTTTAGATTCTTCAAAACCCAGCTCCTTCTCAGTAACCTCTTTATCCTGGTCAGGGTAATAGTGAATTCAGTCTATCCCAAGAATACTAAGTGTGAAGCAGAATGCACAAACAGACACACATTCACACCTGGGTGATCTTTAGAGTCAGCAGTCCTCAATGATTCATTATTCTGGTCAGGGTAGTGGTTAAGACATTGGGAAAACCTAACATGAACACCGAACAGAATACACCCCTGGATGGGAAACATCCAGGATCCACACACACACACACACACACACACACACACACACACACACTCACATTTAGAATAACCAATCCATAAGCATTGTTTAAAAATGGGAGCGAACTGAAGAACTTTCAGGGTGTGTTCCGAGCTCGAGCTTCGTGCTCCAGGGCTAGGCTCTTGATCCTTCCACAACCAACTTGAACACAGGAGTTGTAGTGCAATAAAATCCCATGCAGATAGTTGTTTGTGTTTTAACTTTCATCCTAGGGCCATGCAAAAGTTTGCGATGAACCGTACCGACCAATCAGAGTGAAGTGGATCGGCATGTTTGGACGCTTTCTGTTTATACTGCAGTGCCTTCGCAGGAACGCATGAAACAACTCAGCTCAACTGCAAGCTTGGGCTAAATTCAGAATCAATTGTAAAACATGTTTTGATCAAATATATATTCAAACGTAAACGTATATTTGCATCAGTGCATCGGAATAAAAATAAACAATGTGATGCATCGATTTTAAAAAGTCTGCATCGTATAAAAGTTGGCATTCGTTTCGTGATGCATCGTTTTGAACGTATTTGCGTAAAA